>NW_007253785.1:691860-722349 GCF_000164805.1 Carlito syrichta
CAGGTTCTAAGGCTATGTACTTTATTTATACATGTGTCAATGCAATCACGCATCAAAGCACATAGGATACATTAATAGATCCCAAACTGAAATTTACAAACATTGAATGAATGATCAGTTTTAAATCATAGTCAACTTTAATTAGTTCTAATATTTTAATAAAAGAAATACACGGTCACTGTGCAAGATTAGGATGTATATACGAGGAGACACCCTAAAACCCTGAATTTATTCATTAAAAATTGTGTATTTATTCTTATATGTTTACATTCAGTCACCTACAAAGTACTCTCTGTTTGATACAGTGCACCTATCAAGATGCCTTTTCCACTGCTCAAAACCGTTTTTAAATTTGTCAATTTAGATGCTTTTTAATGCTTCTGCCATTTGTTTGTTTGTTTGTTTGTTTGTTTCACCTCTTTCACACTGGTAAAACTTTTCCCTCTGAGGATATTTTTCATCCTGGCAGCAAACAAACAAACAAAAAAGTCACTCAGAGTAAGATTAGGTGAATAGGGAGGGTGAAGCTTGGGGTTTAGTGGTCATGCCATTTTTTGGTAAAAGACACCTGAATACTCAGCGTGATGTGAGCAGGTGCATTGTTATGGTGAAAGAACCAGTCACCTGTTTGCCACAGCTTGGGATTTTTTTTTCTGCAAATTGTGATACAACCTTCTCAAAACTTCTAGATAAAAACTTTGGTTGACTGTTTGATCCAGAGGAACAAATTCTGAGTGCACTACAAGGGGCCCACCCTTCAAAAGATAATTCTGGTTTTTTGGGGTACCCCCTCATAGGTCACAAAACACTACCCTGACATGGGGAAGTCCTTCTGTGACACAGTCTAATAGCATTTAACAATTTCTCCCCAGTCTCTTAACTTATTTTGACACTCTAATTTGTGTCATCATTTTATTAATATCTGTCTTACTCATTATTCTAAAACTCAAGGAGGGCAGGAACCACGTGTATTGTCATCATCTTAATCTCAAGCACTAACACAGAACTTAGTACATGATAAATACAGAAGAATATCTTTGGAATGTATGGCAGAATGAATAAACGAATGAAAGAATATGAGCTGCATGAGGTTTAAAAAATACTGCCCTGTTCAGATAGTGTAGCAAACACTCCTCATCGTCCTCAATATCCAATTTCTACAACAACTCCTGATTTTTAGTGGGCACACAAATACTAAGAAGTAAGGTTGTACTTACCAACTTTTCTTTCAGCTAAGTATATTTGTGCAACCTGTTTCCAGTTTCTAGTCACTGGGATGAAAGAACAAAGTGCAGCTTTTTGGAAATGTTCTTAAAGGGAAGGAAAGTGTTTTTTTCCAATCATCTTCCCCTTACTGCTGGTTGGAATATGACAGAAATGCTGAAATTCCAGCATTTGTCTTTGACCATGGGCTGACCGTAAAAATGAAAGCCCAGCATGGAGAAGTAGCAAGATAGAAGCAGTCCAAGTTCCTGGCCCCAGGGAGCACCATACCAGGTATGAACAACATTCTTAAACTATAGAAGCAGATGTAAACTCTGTCATATTTGAAGTACTAGTATTTTGTGTTTTCTGTCATTTTAAGTCAAACCTAACTCTAGCTATATGTTTTCATTTTAAGAGTCTTTGATTTTAAAAATATTTTTGTTATACAATGATTTTAACATACAGAAAAGTTGCAAGCATAAAACAAAGTACTTTGGATCTACTTTCATATATCATCCTTTTATATGAAACTGAATTATGTCACAGTAAGGCTCTATATTTTCATTTTGACCATCATATATTCTAATTTGAGTATCAAAATAAGAGCTATTCTACTCCCACAGATGGAAAATAACACCATTATGATCTGTATGCTTTCCTTGCTTTTTGTAGATAATAGGAAACAGAGTGAGGGTGCTAAGAATTATTATGTTATTTGAAGTAACATACACCCTTGCAACAAAACCATTTGTAGTAATGACTCTGAATCAAATTCTTAAAACAGTGATGCTATTGTCTTTAAATTTCACATTGTCCTTTGTTAAAGCACTTGATCTTAAAAATGCCACCCAGGGAAATACTTGCTTTAACAGTCCTGAAAGTCTTCTGGGTTTTCTGCTTTCTCCTGTCTTGTATAACAAAGGAAGAGAAGACTGGAGCCACAAATTCCTCTCTCCTATTCAGGGAAGAGACCTATTTAAAAAGTAGCCTTTCTGTGCCACTGCCTTCCAGCCTGGGCGACAGAGTGAGACTTCAACTCAAAAAAAAAAAAAAAGTCTTTCACAACTATTATTAAAACCACTAAAGTTACCTATATTGATAACATCAATCCTTCATTTATAAATATGAAAGATATATCTATCGCTAAGAATAGGCAATCAAAGGTGACTAGATATTTGAGAAAAACCAACCAATATCTTTATGTGAAAAGAGAACGATAATCAAATCAAACCAATCCTAGAGAACCTCAAGATATTGTAGAAAAAAACAAACTTAAAAGTCATAGATCAAGCACAAATTGCTATGAAAAATAAATAACCTGAGATCGAGAAAAAACATTCTTAGTAATTAAAACCATAATAGTCAAAATTTTAAATTTTAGTAAAGGTATAATAAAAAATTATCATGCCTAATAAATTTGCAAATTTATTAGGTCCCAGTAAAAATATTAATGTAGCTAAAGAGAACTCCCAAAATATCCGACAACAATATATAAAAGACAAAAATATATATATTTAATAGAAAAGTTATGAGACATAGGGAACATATCCAGGATTTCCATTTGGTTTTATTTTTAAAGGGGAAAAAAGGAACAGAGAGAATAAAGGAGAAAAAAAGAACCACTTTTTATTTTCTTATTCTGTCGTGTGAGCATCTAAGAGCCTAAGATATATAACCAAATTATAAACAGCTTGTCTAGGAGATAAAGGTAAGAATATATTCCACATACATAAAGATTTACAGAATCAGTTTTATGACTTAGTGCAATATATCAAAGAAATAACTAGAAAATATTTCTCTGAACTGAAAAAGGATTTTATTATAAAAGACTCCTTTAAGTGCCTGTCACTAGTAATAACATTAATAATAATAATAATAGCAACAGCAAATATCCCATTAGTAGATCAGATTTAGCAAATAAAAGCACATACATTTGGGAAATAGTTTTTATTTGTTGTTTAACTGGGTGTCTGGTATTTCTGGAAGTTCCAATTCTAAATCGATATACATTTAGATGAAATTTAAATGAACTCTTTGACTCCAAGGATGAAGACAATTTTAAAAACCAGTAAGGTAGGGAGTGAAGAACTCTAACAAGGTACCTCAATGGAGCAAGTCTCAGATTAACATCGGACTTCTCTGAAGCACAGGATGCTATGTTTGGAAAGATGCAAAAAAGTTCGGAGACAAATACAGACCTTAAAGTCTTGTACCAGCCAAAATGTCATTTAAATGTGAATGTTAAATATCTACTCTGAGAATAAAAATCAAATTACTGTGTAAGAACAATCTAAATGATGAAATATAGGGAGCATTTCAATTAAAACCAGGAACTAAAAAATTAATTATATTATCACCAATAGTCTTCATTATAAGTACATATGTCCAGAATGAGACAGTATAAAGTGTAAACACTGCAAAGGAAGAGATAAAACTGACAATTTTTGTGAATATAACTGAGAAAAATTCCAAGATAACTAATTAAAAGCTACTAGAATTAATAAGAGAATTTAATAGAGCAATTATATACAAGAAAGACATGAAAACATTAATAGTTTTCCTATATATCAGCAGGATCCAATTAGAAAGTTTAATGGAATTTGAAATCTTATTAAAAGTAGAAAACGATGAGATACTTAGGAATAAGCTTAGCAAATAATGTGTAAGACTTTAGAATGAAAACTATGAAACTGGAGTGAAGTACAAGAAAGACTTTAATAAACAGAAACACATGCTATATTCTTGTATGGGAAAGATAATAATTTTGACAATTTCTATTTTCTTCAAATGATTTTATAAGCAGATTGCATCCCAATTCAAAACTCACTCCCTCTCCTCCCAAGAAACCCCTAACTTTATAGAATTTAAGAAGTTAATTTTATATATGTATTTGGAGGAATATATAAATGAATAAGGTTAGTGACAAACACTTTGAAAAAAAGGAAACACTTTAACATTCATCGATATCAATGCTATAAAATAACAGTAATTAGAACAATGTAGTATTAGTGAAGGAATAAAAAAATTGGATGTTGTAATATAATCAGGGTGTTATAAAGAAACCCATATATAGATGAAAATTTATTTTAGAATAAATTTATCATTTCAAATCAGTGAGGAAAATAGTAGCTAATAAAATAAATAATGCAACATTTGAGAAGAAAAGATTTGTAACTCTATTCATGCACTAGAATAAATTGCAATTTGATTAAAATTTTAATCCTAAAAGTCACAGAAGTGTAAAATTTTATGGGTACCTAGGAGGTAATTTTATAAACTGTGAACTGGGCAAGGCTTCGTTTAATGTGATATGAAAGAGCAGAGGTCAAATTTGAAAGAGAGCAGCTTAGCAGAGGCTCAAAGAAGGGCTCTGCAGCCCTTGCTGGCCTCACGCTTATCATAATATGGCTTTGGGCAGTTATATAACCTTCAGGATTTGACTCATTTTCCTTACTTTTAATTTAGGTATGTTAGTACCTTGCCTATAGGATTGTGATGAGGATTAAATGTGTTAATACTTATAACATAACCTGGCACATCATAAGTGATTGTTAGCTAAGCTTAAAAGAAAAATAAAGCTATGTATGGGGTAAAATTATAGACAAAATAACAAAACAAGCAAAATATTGTGGAAGCATGAGCACAACAAAAATGACTATGAGTATTTATAAAGAGCTTCTATAAGTTAAAAAGCAAACAACACATTATGAGAAAAAATCGCAGGGAAGTATAAACAAGTAAATCAAAGATTACT
This sequence comes from Carlito syrichta, assembly GCF_000164805.1. Lineage (NCBI taxonomy): Eukaryota > Metazoa > Chordata > Mammalia > Primates > Tarsiidae > Carlito > Carlito syrichta. The sequence continues at coordinate 696,821 of NW_007253785.1, forward strand.
GAAATCCAAGTGGTCCAATGTTATTATAGTTTCTTATAGTGGAGAAAACATAAATTTCACTGAAATAACTGCAGCTTTCGGCAGGAAGCACCTGACACCCCAGCCATTCTCACAACTCACTGAAAGACCTGCACAATCAGGCCTGATTCACCTTCCCCTTTTCCACTTGAGCTGCCTTAGCCTGGTAACCAGCCCGTGAACACTCTATACACCTCTTAAAGTCTATTGATATCTTCTTTGCTTGAGATGCCCTCTCCTCCTCTTCCCTCATCTGGGAATATTCTCTGTATTCTTCAAGACTAACAGTTGAGATACGTTCTCTTCTGGACTATCTTCCTTACTTTCTCAGAAGAGATCAGGTTCCCCTGTTTCATGAACTTGTTATTTTGTTGTGTATATATCAATTATGAAACTCACAACCTCCTGATTGTTTTCTCACTCTGTGTGCATATTACCCAAAAGACCATCATCTCCTAACTCATTTATTTCTCTAAAACTGGCACAAGTCTTTGTAAATACTGAATGAACATTGATTTTAAAACACCCCTTTTTGATTTCCATGGATAACAACAAGAAGATTGAAGGTCTTTAATGGATCCATTTTTACTTAAAACATACTCAAATAACATTTTCAAATATTAAAGGAAAATTGAATATTTTCAGCACCAATTAATGTCACTTTAAAAATTTCCATCTTTATATGCCAGTGGAAAAGCCTCTTCAAAAAACTTGTCAAATGTGTGAATTTTGATGTTCTATAAATGTAAGATTTAAAATAGAATATGTTCTATATAAATAAGAATATAGTTGGTTGAAAGATAACACATATGCTACAACTCATACTCTTGCAACATTTATTTGAGAATATTCAGTTACAACTTAAAATGTGCGAAAATGCTGATAATTAGAAATGCTGTCCAGCAAGTCAAACTGTTTCTCCTTGCAAGCTGCCTGTTCTATTAGTCTGTCATCTTTTAAAGGGGTAATGAATTATCTTTTGATGATCAGACTCTCCTCTGACTTGTGCCCTTCAATTCTTGGCTGGAATAATGGTAAAAGTAGAAAGACGAGTTGGAACTACAGTAAGTTCTCTCCCTTGCATCATCTCTTACCATCAGTATTCATGACACTGACTCTGAGTCATCTAAGTGGAGTAGGGAAGTAATTAGGATATTGACAGGCAGAAGCAATGGATGAGAGTGAACCTATAATTACCCTATTACTTGCCTTTCTCTGTGTGATGTTGAAAGCAAAGAAGCAACTGTCGAACTAAATAAACCTGAAATGTCATTGTACAAATGTAAGAACAAAAATCTGGATTTCACAAATTATGTTATAGATCTGAATGAATCAAAATGTTTACATTCACCTTAAGACTTAGACAATTAGTAAAATTGGGCTTATGTACAGGTATGAATAATACCTGACTATCCAAAATATATAAATGCTCAGTAAATTCTAGCTATTTTTTTTCAAACTCTGGTTGAATATTGTTTTAACTGTAATCCACCTTAGTTTACACTTCTATGAGAAATAAGATGCAATTAAGTGTGAAAAACATTTTCAGTTACAAGGTGTTTCATGTTTTACCAGTTTATTTCTTCCATTTTAACACTTTGCAAAACATACATTTAAAAGATAATTAATGATCTAATTTCACAAAATCAATAAATTGCAAAAACTCTAAGAAACTTCGGAGAGCCTCTATCCATCCATCTTGTTTTATAAAGAGGTATCTGAAGCCCAGGAAGGGCAAGGAATTTACCAAGGTTCACAGCAATTAGTGAGAAGTAGGCCAGAGTTCAGCTCTCCTCTCTTTCTACCTGGGGCACTTCCCACCAGGTGATTCTGTCTTCCTCCCAGTTTTTCCTTAATTTTCTCAAAAATGATTCTTTCCCTAAATGTGAAATACTTTTAACACTTTAAGAGAAATTTTTCTCAAATTTCCCTTAAAAAGTTAAATTCATAAATTCCCTTTGCATATCAATATGACCATAACTTTTTAGAATTTAGGGAGAGAAGACGCGTAATGGGATATATGGAAATTGGTGGCAATCTCACACAGAGGAGAAATGTTCTTTTGTTTATGTGCATGGGTCTCACATCTTTAACCCATATCTTCCTCTTCTAAATTTTTAATATCTTATTGCCCAGTCTCTTATTTATTATTGCAAGCATTTCTTACATATGCAAAGGCTGTTGGAATTGACACTAATGAGATGAGTCTGAAAACCTGGGTCCATATTTCCATGCTGTCACCTGGTAGCCCTGTGCTTTATCCAAGTCATCTAATCTCTCTAAGCCCCGATTTCCTCTCTGAAAAATGAGAACGCTACTATTTGGAGGAATGGAAAAAAAATGTATTTTGTTTGAACCTTATCCTATGGCTATTTCTGAGGTCAAAAATGTCAAATATTAGTAGATATTTGGTTCAACCTAATATATAAACATTTGCCACAGAGTAGGCACTCAATTAGAGATATTTGTAATTCTTTTTCAAAAATTTGTTTCCTATGTCATTCATTGTAAAGTTATGTTTGTACTAAGTTATCACCTTAATATTTATGCAGTGGGTACGATATGTAAGTTTTTAAGATTGTGTCAAATGCCCTAAAAACAACTAGTAAAAAAAAAAAAAGTAAAAACTCTTTCATATGGTGATGATGTTTTTTTCCCCTTAGAAATCATATTTGATGGAGGTAAGAATGAATTACAACCAGAAAGTTGTCTATCTTAAATACTCAGTTTGGCAATACCCAAATCCTGTTCCCTGGGATAAGTTGTTTTTGAATTGCTGCAAAGTTTCAATAACAATTCTGTGACAGGGAAGTGTTTTAAATTAAATCATTCTTTTTTTCTTCTTTAAATGGAAAAGCTTCATATTTGTTTTATTTCATTGCTAGTCTTGTATATAGATTAAAAAATAATGATAGATAACATTTAAAAAATATCTTATCATGTATCAGGTATGGTTCTAAGCATGTCACGTACTCTCAACAATCCTACAAGGTAGGTGCTAATACTGTCATACTTTAAAAATGAAGAACAAGTAACTTGCCCAAAGTCACAGAGTTAGTTAAAGTCATGCGGGTACTTGACAATCTTATGCTTGAACTTGCATACTCTTTTGCTTCACACTAGGCATCACAGAGCTTTAAAGATAAGGGTCATTTAATAATGATAATGGTATCATAAATTATTGGAATGAGAAGCAGATACAGATTCCAATATAAGCACTGTAACACCATTGTAATACAGAATAACATGTTCTTATTTTTCCTTTTATCTTCTCTGCCTGGCCAGGCAATGAAGTAAACTGCTGGCAAATTAAACCCCTTTATATGTAGGTTTCCAAGTCACCTCTCCAGGATCACAGTATTTTGTCCTTACTGCCATTCAGAGACTAGGTGTACTATATTTTAATGTCAACTGTCTTACTTTATGTGAGAGTCCTTCCTCCTCCCTTGCTTTCTCCCTCCTTCACTCCATCTCTCTGTTTCTTCTACTCTCTTCTTTTCTTCCCTCTTTCTCTTTTAATAGTACATTTATTTAAAAAAGAGTACATTTATTACATTTCTATCATGTTCTAACCAGTGAGATAGAACTTAAATTAATTAAACAGAACCATTGCATTCAAAGATTCAGAGCCCAAAAGGAAAGAGGAAAATAAGTTCAATGAAATTTTTTAAGTATACTATGAATTACATATTTATAAGATAGGGGTGTAAAGGTACTGTGGTACCTTTAAAAGGTCATCAATTTTTCAGAGAAGCGTCTAAAGGCAAACTGTTAATGATGTCTAGAATTTGCTTAAAAATATTTCACTAACAACAAATTGACCAAAGAGGAATAAATACATAAAATAATTATGGTAAAATTTTGATAATTGCTAAAACTGAGTGTTCAGTACATGGGTTTCACTATATTATTGTCTCTAATTTTGTACATATTTGAAATTTGTCATTAAAATATTTTAAGAGTGCATCATCAGCAACAGCACAGTTAACATTTCCTGAGTATTTACTAAGTGCTTTTTCTGTACTGACTAATTCAGTTCCCACAAACACGTTGTGAGGCGGGAACTACTGTTGTACCCATCTTGCTGGTGAGAAAACTCACACAGATAGTCCAGTAACTTGCCCACACTTATGAAACTAGTAAGTGTTGGAGCAGAGCAGTGTGTCTCCAGGTTTTACTGATTTAACCACCATGTTTTACTATTTCTCAGTATAAGGCAATTATAATAACATATTGTATAATAATAGTTATTTACTACTTTTAGGCACTTTGCTAACTAGTTACATATAGTATTTAATTAAGTTCCTGTAAAAATATGAGAATTTAATTCTTACAGCTTCATTCAATGGTGATATGTGTTGGTCAGGAAACAAAGGAAGTCATGCCTGAACTGACTGTCTATAATTGAGCAGCTGAATCCCAGTGCAAAAAGAGGGTGATCCCATTCCAGGCAGTGGAAGAATCCTGGTCATAGGCAAACAGGTAGGAAGTGTTCAGATACTGGTGGTAGTAATGGTGGAGGATTAGGTCAGAGGTAACTGGCACAAGAGTTGGATGAGGTTGGATTATCAGGCAGAACTTGGATCTGGAGGTTCTCATGACACGCTAAGGAACCGGGGCACTGTCCCAAAAGTTATGAAGCAACCACTTCTGGATCATCAGCTAAAAAGTGATAATATCAGACTTCAATTTTTAAAATAATTCCTTTATTTTATTTTTAAAATGTAGGGCACAAATGAGAGTTAGGTAATGTGGTGAAAGACGAACATTTCTACACTGCTGTGGGAATGTAAACTAGTACAGCCTCTGTGGAAAACAGTGTGGTGAGCTCTACAAAATCTGAAAATCAACCTTCCATATGACCCAGCAATCCCCCTTCTGGGAATATACCCGGAGGAACTCAAATCACTCTAAAATAAAGATACCTGCACACATATGTTTATTGCAGAATTATTCACAATAGCAAAAACATGGAAGCAACCGTGCTACCCGTCAAAAGCGGACTGGATAAAGAAAATATGGTACATTTACACAGTGGAATATTATGCAGCCATACAGACTTCATTTTTTAAAAGGCACTCAGGGAGCCCTGAAAAATATGAGTTAGAGGAGGAAATGTCCTGAATGTAACTGATTCAATTGGTTTGCTGAATGGACACTGATTATATATCTATCAATCTTGATAAATTTCACTCTATGTTGGATTACTTCTTTTTTTTCCTCTGAAAAGAAACCTAGCATTTCTTCTGCTCTTGTTCTCTCATCACATGATGCCTACTCAAATGCTACACTCTCAAGGGGAATTAAATAAATGTGGTGTATCAATTAATTTTCTTACTGTAGTCTGTTTTTTAATTAGAAGGACGGTTTTCCATAGGTCAAAGTTGGAGGTCATCAGCAGTTATCTTGTGGTCTGTATGGCTTGAAGTTCACCTGAATTGTTAGAAAAATGATTTTGTTTTAGCTTCATTTAAATATTTAACTACACTTCTCATGTGTAAAGAAAATATTTATTTTCATGAATCTTGAAAAAGGAGGGAAACAATCTGAACTGCTTCACGCTCTGGCATGTACTCTTCTCTGGCAGTATATGGATGCTATTTTTAATGAGCAACTTTACTACTACACTGACCTTTCTCTAAAACTCCTGAGTCTGAAAAATTAGATCACATCAATTAGCCTCCCTCCTCACCCTATCATTACTGGAGCATCTTAAAAAGGATAAATGAACTTGTTGGCACAAATGAAGGAAAAGAAGGCTTTTTTCAGTGAAACCTTGAATATCTGCTAAAAATCATAGCTGATCTGTGAATATTCAGTTTATGTTTCAAGTTCACCTCTATTCTTTCAAAACTGCATCTCTTTTGATCTTCCGTGTACTCGAGCTTTGAAATACGAACTGATCTAATATTTAATATGCATTGGTCATGTTCTAATTTTTTCATTGTAGAAAATGTATCATGTGCCTTGCAAGCTTTTATTCTTGATGCTTTAGTAGGTGTTGCAAGTTTTCTACTTTTATCACAATATTTAATTTTTCGATATGTATAGGGAATGAACAAAGGAGGACTTTAGTATTGCTTTTGTTATGGATGCTGTTTAATGGAAGAATCAAGTTAGGAAGTACATTAGGTATATTAGGCTTAGAAAAAAAGCTGTTAAAGTGAGACTCTTGTCCATCCATAATTCTTTCTACGTTTTTCCCAGTGCTCTACTGCCCAAGTCTTGGGCACTGGCACATGACATACTCATTCCTTGAAACACCATGTGCATTCCTATCTCCTACATTCTGTGCCTGCCATGCTCCCTGCCTGAAATCCCATTTTCTTTAGGATGTTTATGTGGATCCCATTTTTTCTTTAAATTCTAGATTAATCTCATCTTCTTCATTAAACCTTTCTCCTTGTTTAGTTCCTGTGTGATTGCTCCCTACAATTACTTCTGCTGAAGTCTCTTTGAGTAAAACCAACCATATCCATACCTCAGGAACCTTATAAATCCAAGCCAGAAACAACAAGGACACAATAAGAGATGAACTTGGCAGTTCATTCATTCAACAGATATAGAAGGCCATTTCTGTGCCAAACACTGGAAATTTAGCAGTGAACACAAGAGATGTGATGGAGTTAACAGAGCAGTTAATCTATAATTTGTTCTCTAATTAATTCATTCTCTAAAACGAAGGGCATGGGGAGATTAAGCATGTTTACATTGTAGCAAGTAAAGAAGTCCGCTGCATTTAATCTCTTTGCCTGTGCTGCTCAATGTCCTTGTCCACGAGGAGGGGTATCAAACTGTGTCTCATTCATGAGAAGGTGTAACGTAATATGGAAATCAGAACACTGCTTCCTTCATTGAAAAAGTTTTACTAAGAAAACAAATAGCAGCTGAAATTAAGTGTGTGACTAGTGATACAGGTGATTTTTATTTTGGCATAAGTTTCTTATTTCAGTATGTACATTCTACCAGTGTTCTTGTCTTGCTGCAGACATGTAGAAACAAGTTGCAGATGGGCAGTCAGTTTTCTGATCTCACTTTGGATTGTACTCTTTAGATCATACTCCTAACATTGTTAGAGTTATCAACTGTCAAGACTCAGTTCACAAAGGCTGTAATTTGAGCACATGTATAAAGGAAGACTAAATTCTAGTACTAAGACCCTGAGGTCTTAGTACCTAAGACCCTGTCGTCTTAGTACCTAAGACCCTGTCCCTGTCTTAGGACAGACCAGTGTTGAGATCATTCCTTTAATCACAATGGTTAAAGTCTACCATCAGTTCTTTGTAAGAGGGAATGGGAGTGTGATCAATACTTACTGTTTATTCATTAGAGTAGCTTTTCAAATATAATGTGCATACAGATTTGCTGGGGATCTTGCTAAAAATGCAGACAATGATTTAGTAAGTCTGGGGCAGGGCCTAGTTTTTACATTTCTAGCAAACTCCCAGGTGATGCCATGCTGCTGGTCAGTGGGTCATACTGAAGATCAAGACTTTATGTTTGTGGTGTTTACAGTACTTAGCATACACCTTTAGAGCAAATTTAGTTCAGTTGTTTTCAATATATTCTTTATGCCGTTTTCATAAAGACATGAATTAAAGAGCCTCTGTTGTATTCAAGATTCTTGTGTTCAGAGTTCTTAAATGTTCACACGTAATCTGTGTGACATTTACTCTTATTTCTATGTTCCTATCTTATATAGGTAATCTCTGACCTATGATGGTTCAACTTAACAATTTTTTGACTTTATGATATGCTTATCAGGGTATTACATACATTGTTAACTTAAGACATTTTTGACTTAATGCCGGATTTATTGGGGAGTAACTCTATTGTAAGTTGAGGAGCATCTGTATTTGCACCAGTATTGTTAATCATTTTTAAAACTACGTACTGAGTACCTCTGCATATAGATAGACTGTGTAGGAATAAAGGAGGTGATTATTCCTAGGAAGTTGTGCAGATAGTTTCACAAAACACAGGAGTCTAGAATCCTGTAGCTCTCAGGAAGGCACAAATATAGTCGGGTGAATAATAAAAGAATATTTAAATTAATCCAATCTGCATAAGTGTGTATAGATAGAACCTTGATGTAAAATGTATATTTCAGTCACTTTGCCACTTCTTGTCATACTATATATTGATTTCCTATTACTATTTGTCTTTGGCCCACCACTGACACAAGGGCATATTCATAAAGGTAGTGAAGAGAGGGCCAGGAAACTCAAGTGTTGCTTACAATTTAGAGAAAAATCTGCACAACTTTGCTTAGTGACAGGGAAGAGCATGTCAATAACAAAACAAAAAGAAACAGCAGAAGAAGAAATTGCAAAACCACAGCCATAATACAAGAAACTGCTCGTTTCCGAACAGAGGGCTGTCAATAAAGATCCTGGGAAATTGGATTAAATTAACAGAAAGGAGCCAAGATTTCACTTGACCATTAATCATGGCATGTGGGAAACATTAAGTAAGGCTGAAACTCATGATTCATTTGTTCATTCAGCATGACAAGGGCATGGTATTGGGAAAGACTTCAAAATCATAAGCCTGTGCCTTTTAGTACAGCTCAATAAAATTTGTTCAAAGTACAGGAGATATAAAGGTGAATAAAAAATAGTGTGGCCTCAGGTGGTCCAGGCAGATAAATAAATTAGAGATGAAAATAGATATTAAGAGCTATTTATCTCATCTCTGGGTCATATAATCCCTAAACTTACATGGGAGACTTTATTGAAATTCTGGTGGTAAGAAAGTTCTTTATCATATTATGCAAAGAGGTTTATCCTTGTGATTGTTTCCTGTTGATATAATTTTGGTTTTCTGCAGTGAAAAGAACATGTTTTCTCTCTTCTTCGTGGGAACCTTTAAATATTTGAGGCCAGCTACCATAATTATGTTTAGATATTTCAAACCACACACTTTTTTCCTTTTTCAAAGACTAAACAAAAGACATCTAGTTAAATCTTAGGACATTATTTTACCTATCTAACCAATAGAAGGTCCAGTAAACTCATTTCACCTAACAAAAACCCAGATTTATGTAAAAGAATGGAGAGACGAAAGAATGAAAAGCTGGAGACAATTTAAAATGGTGAGTTTTGTTTACCTTTTCTTGAAGGAGCTGCTGATTAGCTGGGACATATCAAAGAGGCCATTTAGGGCATTTTTGCCTTTGGACAGCTGGAAGGCCCAGGAAATAAAAGAATTGAGATTATTTATGACTTTTCCAAAACCTTTGAGTGCTTTTATGTGAAGTGTGCATGACAGACTGTCCGCATGTTCCATCCCTCACACTCTTTCTTAGCCTCTCCAGTTCAACTATGGCAGTTCTTCACCATTTCCCTTATTAGAAATTCTCATGAACCAAATGCTTTACAGATGCCACATTGTCTTGGTGGAATTAGCGTTTGAGCTTATTCTTGAAGAAATGAATGGATAGTATTGGACTTATACTCTCCATGGTATCATTATAGGTTTAAAAAAGAATTGAGTGGATTTAGATGAATTAAGCATTCAAAATCAAGTACAGATTTGGGAATGGTACTTTCCCAAGAAACTGCATTAGGTGATTAGCTTCCCTTTTCCAAGAAAAAATAATAGCATCAATTTCTTCCATCTTTTGTTTTTAAAATAAATGCTAATCAATACTTTCTTGGTTCTCCTACAGCTATCCAGATGATTGGATTTCCGGCAAGGATAAGTGTGAGGAAGAGATTGAAGCAGCTGAATAAATTAAAATTTGAAATAAATATTGTCAGACAGATGAATCAGACCATAATGACCTTTAGAAGGATGCTCAGCAGGAAGGGCACAGCTCCCTGGTACAGATATAAGTGCTCAATTTACACGGATAAAATAAAACTCTGTGCAGAGGTCTGAATTAGGGCAAGGAAGAATAAGGTAGGAAAGATAAGGAGATGTCTTATGCCATGGCACCTAGATAGATTCTGACTGATCAGTAAACATTAATGAGGACCTGCTAGATGAGGAGCCCTGTGCTGGGAGCATGCATGCTTTTCCAATACTTTGCTGCTCAAGGTGTGGCCTGCAGAATAGCAGTATTAGCATCACAAAGGAGCTGGTAATAAAGGAATCAAAATCTGCATTTTACCAAGATCCCCAAATGTTATGAACATTATTTATATGCAATTTAAAATTTGAAGAACACTCCTCTAATGCAAATAGAAGATCATAATTTCCTAAATGTATGTCATGAAATGTTAAATTACTTCTGAGAATCACTATTTTAATAAGGGACCCAGGAGAGTCTTATGATTAGACAAGTTTGGTAAACATTGAACTAGATAAATATATGTACAAGGCACATGAACTGAAGATCAATAATTTCCCTTCTGACTACTTTGCAATTTTATGATTTGTACTTATTAGATAAATACAAATATGTATTTGGCATATTGACCAAACTTCAAATTTCAATATGTTACTTGATCCTAAGTCAGTTTTAAAATTTGGTTTTATAACTGTGGAACCCCTTGCTTAAATAAAATACTTTTCCCACTTAAAGAAAAAAACATTTAAATCTTTTAAAATCTCTTAAAATCTTTTTCAAAATCTCAAAAAGAGTGTAATTTTAAAATCTATTTGTGTATTCTTATTCAAACATATAATAATTCACCATATAAATCACACCCAGTCATTATTGTATCAAGAACCTCTATCTATGTTCTTTTTTTCACAAGTACTAAAGGCGTTTTATAAAGTGTTGTACCATTTCCACTAATTAACGGCTAACACTTAAGAGTGTAAATCTTTCTGGATGAGGTAAAGATCATCAAATGTTCATTTATAAGAAGATACAAAATGGTATCCAAACTAATTACTAGTTTTGTTTACTACAGTTGCTTTTTTGTAATGACTCAACTAGGTATAAATAGAATGACCCCCCCAAAAAAATAGAAGTTACAGGAATGTTAATTAAGTGTTTTCTTTATTTCAACAACAGCAACAGTAGCTAAACTTAAGATGTCCTAACAAACCAAAAAAAATTATTTTTAGTGATTTATCTAACGACCCCAGTGAAACATTTTATTTTACAGTATTTTAAGAGCCAGACATAGAACTCTTAATACAATAATTTATTTGTATTGAGATACATATAAAATATTATAGCTGACATTGTACAGTGGTTTAAGGACTTGCAAAATACTGAAAAACGTCTAATTTCTAAAAATTGGTTTTCAAAAGAAACAGCATCCCTCAGGGCAGGAAATAATGACATTGTAAGGCATTTTTCAAATGCATTTCTCCCCAGAAAATTTGACATTTACAGATTAAGGATTTATAGTTTCAACTGTGTGAACGATCCTGAGGATATTTTGTAATTCTGCTGATACAGGGGTCTGAACAGGGCTTTGGGAGGGAGTCTGTTGAGTAAAATAATGAACAAGGCAGTCAATGATCTTGGCAGATTATCTAACATGCCTCTCTCTCAATGAGGCTTGATGGCTCTCTTTTTTTCTTATTCAGTGATAATTATTTAGATTGTTTTTAGACTGCCTAATGCTTGCTGCTTGCCTAATACAACTTATTTTCCCACAAACTGTAGTAGGGTAGGCTAAATAAAGTAAAATAATGCCTTGAGTCTTTGTGGTAAATCATAAACAATGTAAAAATGGAATAGCATGAAACCACTTTCTGAGCGGTTTCTTTTGTTTAATTTTAGCATTATGGAATTATTCAGTACTGTCTTTTAGACTTTGCATCGTAAATATCAGATATGTCCCCCAAGCTCCTAGATGAGGATTGAATGTGCAAGGCATCCTGGTCAGGCATTAGAACAGCAGTGAGTTGTATTAGAACATTCTTGCACTCGATACACAACTACTGTTGATTATGTTGAGATCTCAGAGCCCCACATATTTGCTTTCTGCTTCTCCATAGACATTCTCATCTTTCCTGTTTCCTTTCCAAGAGTAAGGAATATGCCCAGAAGGAGCAAGGAAAGTAGATCATTTAAAGAAGTTGAAAATAAGACTGCTCCCTCTGAAGCAAACTTACTTTGGTAAATGAGATAAAGATCTGCATGAGTTCTCTATTTTATTTTCATAGAAAATAGTAGCCTAAGTTTTGTGTATAGACAATGGAGGCAACCATCCATAAAAACTTGGGCAGATAATTAACTTGGGCCATATATAGCTATCAGAATATAACAATTTAGGGGGTGGTAGGATAAAAATCTAGATGCTTACTTTGAGTCTGGAAGTAAAGATACATCTTAAATTACCAGTCATTTTATTTTTAAAAATCAAGTAATTTTTGAAATTATTAAATGACCTAAAGAGCATCCATTATCTTTAAGATACAGTTCAAATGTCTTTTTGGAACAATCAACTTCATATTTCTTCTAGGAACTTACTTCCTCCTACTTTAATTGAGTGAGCTAACATTTCCAGATTACCAAAAATATTGCATAATTGGCCATGTGATTCCTTTAGGAAGTTAATTTCATAGCATCCTGATCTCAGCTTAGAAAATTAGCTGTCAGGGACATGAACACATAATTTCTATGTGCCAAGATTTAAACTACTATCCTTTCAATTTTATTATCAAATATGAGAATCTATATTAGATGTAGAAGACAGTAAGTTGCTTCTTCAATAAGGAACTTATGATTTCCTCGTCATGAAATATTCTAAATTTCAGTCTCCCAATTACAGTATTCTCTTTCACCATGCTTACGGTTTCTATTAGGATGCAATTATATTTTCTATATAGTTTATTTTTATTAAATTTATATAGTCATAAAAAGATTTTTTATAAGATATTGGCTCACATGATTATGAAGGCTAAGAAGTCCCATAGTCTGCTATTTGCTATCAGCAAACCCAGGAAGGTCAGCGTTTGACAGGCTAAAGGCTAGAAGGCCAATGGTGGAAATTCCAGTCTGAGTCCAAAGGCCTGAAAACCAGGAGCACCGAGGACAGGAGAGGATGGATATCCCAGCTCAAGCAGAGGGCAGGTGAATCTGAATTTCCTCTGCCTTTTTGTTCTACTCAGGTCCTCAATGAGTTGGATGATGCCCTTCAAACCTCCTATGATGGGTGGGCCAGCTATTGTACTCAGTCCACCAATTCAAATGCCAATCTCTTCTGGAAATATCTTACCAGGAATTCCCAGAAATAATGTTCAGTCAGATTATGTGGGCATCCCATAACCCAGTCAAGCTGACAAATAAAACTAACCATGACATGTATGTCTCATAAAGTTTGTTTATTCACTTGAAACTTCTTGTGTCATTTTCAGGCAAACAGATTTCATTTTTTCCTGCATCTGTAAATCTTCTTACTCCTTCTTTCTATCTGTTTGTCTGACTCTTTTTTTTCATTATACTTTAACTAGTAACCTTTTGGTATACCTTGAGCAGGCAGGCATAATTTCCACCAGGCTCTTCTACTACATTTCCCTAAACTTGTAAAAGCTAGAGGTCACTTCTCGGAAGGTAACAGGAAGAGTTATTTTTAAACCGATGGATGGATATTTCCCATGATTTGCTTTTACACTCCAGTTGCCTTCTTATAAGGAGTATTATGTTACATTGAAAAATGAAAGCAGATTTCTGGCAAGATGGTGATGAAACAGGTAGGACTGTGAGAGTCTGCAAAAGCCAGTGTCCATAAAGACTCTCTGCATGAGTGGGTGTGTGTCAGTGGGTGAGTGAAAGTCCGCCTGAGGGGATACTCGGGTTCATGCAGGGGGGCTCTTCTCCAGAGGTGACTGCAACCCCTCACCACTCTGAGATTGGAAACCCCGGTGCGCAGGATCATCTAACTGTTCTCAGGGCTCTCCTGAGAAGAGGCAGCAGAAAGCAGTTGATCTTTATCACCTGGCACCCGGCCCACACCATCACACCATCACCTGTGATACAGAGCAGCACCATTCCCAGGATTGGTGGAGAGGGCAGGGGAAAGATGAAAAAAAAAAACCAAAAAACCCCACCACCGGTGAGGAAACACCGACCAGTGCCATTTTCTCTGTCCCAGGACCAGTCAGAGACCTGCATTGCCCCGCCCAGCTCCACCTAGCCTCCAATCTGGGACCTAGAAATTATCTTCTCATCAAACTCAGAGAAACTGTTGCCCCTCCCCCACACTAACAGGCACAGACACATCGGACCTGAGTGGGAAACTTGATAGAAGCGGCAGCAAGCCAGGTGAGTCTTTATCTGATTCACCCACCTCCCATAGTAGTCAGTGGGGAATCTGGCCCTTGCTGAGAGTAACCCTATCAGCCTGTGCTGAGAGCAGGGTGAGGAACTGGAGACCAGAGCTGAAAGGAAGTTGGAGTTACAGGAACAACCTCAGAGAGGGTTTATTTTTGTTTATTTGTTTTCTGTGTTTTATTTTTGTTTTTTGTTTTAGTTTTTTCCTATTCTCTCTTTCTGTCTTTGATTATGTTCTTGTACTTGCTTTGTTTCTGTTATTTTATTGCTATTTTTTTAGACTTCCTGTTTGTGTGTGGGTATTTTTGAGGGAGATGCATCAGTATAGGTGGTTTTTATTTTTTTTTGGTCAGTTTGTGTGTTTGTATGATTGTCTGTGTGTTTTTGTTTTTTTTCCATCTTTTCTGTCTTTCTGTCTCTTTTCATTTGTTAGTTGTTCTGTCTCTTCTTCTCGTTCTCCACCTTCCTTTTTCCATTCTTTTCCTTTTTCTTACTTCATTTTGCTTTCAGGGGCAAACTGATACCCCCCACTGCATGGACAGATTGTAAGGTGGTGGGAAGTGAATTTCAGGAGGCCCACACACCTGTCAGTGGATACTGGGATCTGCAGATAGCTTCTGAATCACAGCTCCCCCTCAATTAAATTTCAAAACTGCAAAAAGTATGGCCTCCCCACCCACTGTCCAGCTTCAGAATGGAACAAAGTCAGAGGATCCACCTAAGGAAGAATAGGAGATTGAGCAAACAGGAGTAAAAGCTGGGAAACAAAATTTCAGGCAAATGGAACACAAAAGAAAGCAGAAGTCATGATTTTAATATCAGACAAAATATACTTTAAGCTATCAAAAATTTTAAAAGCTGTGGAAGGTCACTACATAATAATAAAAGTTACAATCCATCAACAAGAAATATCCATCCTAAACATATATTCACCCAACATAGGAGCACCAACTTTCATAAAGCAGCTTATAGGTAAACTTAAAAAAGATATTGACTCTAACACTATCATAGCTAGGGTCTTAAACACCCCACTTACAACCCTAGACAGACCATCAAGACAAAAAATTAACAAGAAGATCTGGAACCTCAATGTGACACTTTACCAAATGGACTTAATTGATACCTACAGAACACTCCACCAAACAACCATGGAACATACATTCTACTCACCACCACATGGAATGTACTCTAAGATCAACCATATCCTTGTCCATAAATCAAGCATCAACAAATCCCATAAGATTGAAATACTGCCATGCACCTTCTCAGACCACAGTGGAATAAAAATAAATGTCAACACCAACAAAGATCCCCCAAACCCACAAAGATATGGACACAGCATGATGCTAAACAACTCCTGGGTCATCATGGAAATCAAAACAGAGATTAAAAGATACCTGGACACAAATGAAAATGAAGAAATATCTTACCAAAACCTCTGGGATGCCATGAAATCAAAGAGGGGAATTCATATCTCTATGAATAAACATGAAGAACATGGAAAGGTTACAAGTTAATAGCCTAACAAATCACCTAGGGAAACTGGAAAAGCAAGACCACCAAAACTCTAACTTAAGCAGAAGTATCCAGATCACTAAAATAAAAACCCAAATTTGGGACATAGAAGAGAAAAATATAATACAAAAAAAGTCAATGAAATCAAAAGCTAGTTTTTTGAAAGGATAAACAAGGTTGATGTATTCCTAGCAAGACTGACCCAGATAAAGAGAGCAAAGCCCAAATAAACACAGTCAGAAATGCAAAAGATCAAGTCACAAATGACCCTGAAAAAATAAAAGATTATCAGAGACAACTATATACACTTGTATAAAAAAAACTTGAAAGCCTGAATAAAATGGAGGACTTTCTGACACCACACAACCTCCTCAGGTTGAAACAAGAAGAAACCGAGACCCTAAATAGACCAATTACAATCCAGGAAATTCCTATGTTGTAAGAAAACTACCTAAAAAAAAAAAAAAAAAAAAAAAAAAAAAAAGCCCTGGACTAGATGACTTTCCAGCAGAAGTCTATAAAAAATACAAGAAGGAACTGACACCAATCCTACTGAAAGTATTCTGAGCAATTGAGAAAGATGGAACTATCCCCAAATCATTTTATGAGACTAACATCACAGTGATACCCAAACTAGGTAATGATCCAACAAAGAAAGAGAACTACAGGCCAATATCCTTGATAAACATAAATGCTAAAATTCTCAACAAGATTCTAGCAAACCAGATCCAACATCACATCTCAAAAATCATCCACCAGAGAAGGTCGGGAAGATGGCGGCCGAGTCAGTTGGGGCCTATGCGAGTCCCTGAGTGAGTGAGAGAGTGTATGGAAAATTTTGTGAACATGCTGGTGAGTGAGTGGGCATGTGAGTGGCTTACTGAGTGAGGGGTAGGGAGCTGGCAGCCAGGGCTCTCCTCGTGCAGTGACTGGTGCCACAGCTGCTGGACTTAGGACCCTAGTGATTTTGGGGACACAGAAGCTGAACACCAATTTCTTTTTCCTTTCTTTCTTTTCTTTTCTTTTTTTCTAAATCAACAAACCCTCTCTGGGAAGTAAATGCTGGGAGAGACTGCTAAGTGGGGGTTCATCAGCAAGTGGCCAGGCCCCTGGTGCAACAGCGGGTGCTGCAACTTCTCTGCTTCATCTCTGGCTCTTCCCAGATCGCAGAAGCCAAGCACCATTATTTATTTTTAAATGGACAAAAGCAGGACAAAAGCGGGAGAAAATTTTGCCCCAGGTTTTCCCTCACCGATGCATCAGGAGAGAGACTGCCGGCTCCTAATTTTGCCTCACTACTTCAGCACGTGGCAGGGCACTGGCAGCAGGGACTGCAGAGGAAGTCCAGAGGCAAAGTCCCATGAAAGAGGACAAGAGAGGCACCCCATCACCATCTTGAAGGTGGAGCAGGAAAGTGCTCTGACTCGCTCACCACGGAGCAGACTCAGTCTCTGTGACTGGCAGATCAACTACTCAGGGATTGATTGTTACCCAGAGAAAATATCCTGAAAGCACAAACTTCAGAGGGACCTGATGAGTGCTAAGTTCTAGGCGCCCCACCATCTACCCTGATCCAGTCATGGGACAAAGGGTGAAGCCAGAAAAGAATGAGAAAGAACTCCAGAGAGGTCAGTGGTGAGTCTAGGGTTGACCCAAACCTCCTCCTCCCCAGCAATCCTCTGAACATCAGACCCACACAACTGGGTCATGACTGAGAGGGATATTGGGAGCCAGCCTTGGAGACCCACCAGATTGACAGGGTCCTGGTGACCCCGGGCCACAGGCTACTGGAAACTCATTGTCCATCTTTCCACTTCCCACTGTGTTGTTTGACCTGTCTCTTTTGCCCATGTGATGACTCTGAGGCATGTTTAAAGGGCTTTCTTTCACTTGGTCGTGGGTTACAGATCTTATTTTTAGGGTTAGGATTTGTGACTAATGCCTGGTAAAAAGAGGTTTCTGATTTTGTTTAGGCAAATAATTGTTTTGAATATTTTTACTTATTATTTGTATTTGTAGTTATGGTGTTTGAATACAAGGCATAAGATTTAAGTGTAGCGAAAGTTTATATTAAGGTATATGTAGGTGATTTATAAGTTTGTTTATAGGGGCTTGAGATACATTTTAGAGTTTTAGTATGTAAAAAGTTAAAGGGTTTAGATGTAGAATTTAAGAGAGTAAAACAGGTTTTGTCTAACAACCAAAACTACCTTGAAGCCTGAATAATATCACTAAAAGTTTCTTCTAAGCTGTTTTCTCCTTAGGAATAAGATGTTCTAAATAGGAAGACAATGAAGGAATTCAAACAAGAGGAAACTACCAAGGGGCTTGAAAGACCAGAAGGCCTTGAAAAAGAAACTCCCTGTCCATGAAAAAGGGAACATCTTCATGAGGTGCTTTGGGAAGGGTCTCCAGGTGCACATTCTTCCACACAAAGACTGCTCCAAAGCCTTGGGCCAGAAACTGTCGTTCTGGCCCCCAGAGACTTGATTATGGAAAAACCTGTTTCCCTGGATAATTTGAATAAGGATGTTAAGTTTGTAAAGGATTAGAATTGTTAGAAAAATTATAATATGTATTAGTTAATTTGGGATATAAGTTTTGTTTTAAAGTTGTTTAAAGAGAAGTTTTATGATTTTATATAAGAGTTTTTAAGTTCCTAATTTTAAGGTCTTATATTAATGGATTGTGGGGACTGTTTTTACTTCAAGATAACATCGTCACTTAGAATGGTGTTGTTTTAGGGTGGAGATAGTCTCCACCCTTAAAGAGAACACTAGCCAAAGAATACCTAAAACTTTCCCTTAAGCATCGTTTTAACATCACAAAAAAATTCATGTAATTTGTTGTAAATGATTTGTTTTATAATGATGATTTTAACTTGCTTTGTAACAATAACTTGTAGAAATTATTTCCTTGTAGAGAGGAATATAAGCTTGCTGCTAACTCGCAATAAATGGCATCTGCATTCTCAGAAGAGGTGTCCAGTCTCTCTCTCTCTCCCTCTCTTTCTCTCTTTTTTTTTTTTCTCTTTCTCACAATCGCCGACACCATCTCCACCTTTGGGAATCTCTGGACTCTGTAGGAGCAGAGGGACAAATCCAGGTGGAGCCTGGATGTCAGTTGCAATAGGAAAACTCCATTCGAGGATAGACCTGGCTGGGGCACCCCTCTCCCCACTCTCCCCCCACCCCCCTGCAAGTACATACCTGGGGAAGTGACAATCCTGTACCTCCCCACCAGTGATCTCCCTGACCATATGAGAGTGGGAGGGGAGGACTGCAGCCCCACCCACTTCCACTGCCCCTCTTCCTTCCCTGCTTCAGACACTGAGGAGAGAGTGAAAGAGGAGGCTCTGCAGGAGAGACCTGATTAGAGGAACAATTTGTTTTTAGTTCATCTATTTTTTAAATATTTTTCCTTTGTTCATGAATGTGTATGTGAGGGTTTGATCTGTACTCCCCCAAACATTTTTTCTTTTCTTTTTCTGTTCCTTTCTTCTTTCATTTGTCATTTTCTGTTTATGTGTGTATATGAATGACTGAGTGTTCATCTTTCAATTTTGTTGTTGTTGTTGGCTTGTTTTTGTTCTTTTGTTCTTCTGGGTTTTTTTTTAATATTCATTTTTTATAGCTTAAGGTGTGTGTCAATATATGTATGAGGATTTGACCTGAATTGCTTTTTTTTTCTTTTACTTTGATCTTTCTGTTTTTCTCCTCTATTCACTTTATGCTAGGCATGCATGTGTGTATTTAGTTTTCTTGTTTTTGTTGTTGTTGTTGTTGTTTGTTTTGTTTCACTTTGCTGTTATTACAGTTGGTTTTGGGGAGTGTATATATGTCTCTGTGTGTGTGTGTTCAATTGTGTTTTGCATTGATTTCTGCTTTGCATCATCATATAGAGTGGTGGTGGGGAGTGGGTCTCAGGGAACACATACCAAAAGAAATAAACATTGTAATTTGCAAGTAGGTTCTGTATCTGAGTGCCCCATCCCCTCCATTATTTGAATTTCAAAAACTACAAAAGACAGCAAAGCATCCCATCCACCATCCTATTTCAAAACAGATGAAATTCAGAGCTTGGATCAGGGAAGAATAGAGGACTGAGCAAATGTTAGATGAGAAAGACGCTCCCATTGACACTGAATAACAGGACTAAAAGAAAAACAAGAGATCAGTTACAAATGAGGAAAAACCAAAGGAAGACCTCAGGCAATTTCAAGTGTACCAGAGACAAAACTCCAGAAAAATCAGACCTCGGTGCCCAAACAATGGAAGTCACCAATGAATCCTCCCAGAATACACAGGGATTAGGGAATGAATGGAAAGAGGAAACAAGACTCAAGAAAGATAAGATGCAACATCTAAAGAACTTGTAACAGAGATTTTGACAATAAAAAATTTCATCCAGAAAATAAATAACAAGATGACAAGCATGGAAAGCAGAATTAACCTAGCTGAAGAAAGAATCTCAGAACTGGAAGACCAGAACATGGAATTAACCTGATCTGTAAAAAGCACAGAAAGCAGACACAGAAAGAAAAAACAAAGCCTATAAGAGATGTGTGATTATATCAAGAGGGTGAACCTATGTCTGATTGGTATCCTAGAAGAAGAAAAGGAAATGGAGAACAATTTGGAGCAAGTATTCCAGGAAAAAATCCAAGAAAACATTCCCCATCTCACCAGAGATGTGACCAGCCAAGCATAAGAGATACAGAGAACCCCCACAAGACATCAAATGAGAAGACCAACCCCTAGACACATAGTAATTTGCACAAAGTAGGCACAAAAGAAAAAATCAAAGTAGGCAAAAGTAGAAAAAGGTCAGACTACTTACCAGGAAAACCAATCAGAATAGCAGCAGACCTATTGGCAGAAACACTACAAGCGAAAAAGAGCTTGAGCCCTATATTCAAAGTTCTCAAAGATAAACAATTTCAACCAAGAATTTCCTATCCAGCCAAGGTCAGCTTCATCAATGATGAAGAATTAAAAACCTTCCCAGACATCCAATCTCTTAGAGATTATGCAGCTTCCAGACCAGCTCTACAGGAGACATTTAAAAAGGTATTAAACACAGAAGAAAGAAAAAAGAATGACCACACACTTCCCAGTAGAACAGCAGAGCACAGAATCAACAGAGAATACAGCACTACAAGAAACTTGAAAACACACACATTCATTAACCCCAAAGCCAAAAGAAAACAAGAAAACATAGAAAAAATTTTATAAGAACCTCATGAGAGCAATAAACAATCACATTTCAATAATCAGCCTGAATGTGAATGGACTAAATACACCACTGAAAAGACACAAAATGGCAAACTGGATAAGAAACCATGAACCAATTATTTGCTGCATCCATGAGACTCATCTCACTACAAGGGACACACACAGACTCAAAGTTAAAGGATGGATAACAAGTTTCCAGACAAATAGATCACAAAAGAAGGTAGGAGTTGCGATATAATATCAGGTGAAACAACATTTAAGCTATCAAAAATTGAAAAAGATGCAAAAGGACACTACATAATGATAAAATGTTCAACCCATCAACAAGACATATCCAACCTAAACATACAAGCATCCAACACAGGAGAAACAGCATTTATAAAGCAACTGCTAAGTAAGCTAAAAAAAGATATTGACTCTAACACTGTTATAGCAGGGGACTTGACTACCGCACTAACAGCCATAGATAGATCATAGAGGCAAAAAATCAACAAGGAGATCCTGAACCTAAACTTGACAGTCAACCAAATGGACTTAATAGATACCTACAGATTATTCCACCCAACAACCACAGAATATGCATTCTATTCATGACCACATGGAACGTACTCCAAGATCAATCACATCCTTGGCCATAAATCAAGCGTAAACAAATTCCATAAGGTTGGAACCTTGCCATGGATACTCTCAGGCCACAGTGGAATAAAAATAAATATCAACACTAACAAAATTTCCCCAAAGCCCACAAAGACATGGACACTAAACAGCATGATGCTGAACAAATACTGGCTCAACACTGAAATCAAAGCAGAAATTAAAAGATTCCTGGAAACAAATGAAAATGAAGACATATCTTACCAAAACCTCTGGGATGCCATGAAAACAGTTCTAAGAGGGGAATTTATATCTCTACAAGCACACAGCAAGAAAATGGAAAGATCACAAGTGGAAAGCCTAACAAATCACCCAAGGAAGCTGGAAAGAGAAGACAACCAAAACCACAACTTTAAGAGAAGAATCCAAATCACCAAAATAAGAACCCAAATATGGGACATAGAAGACAAAAATAATAGAAAACATCCACAAAACAAAAAACTGGTTCTTTGAAAGGATTAACAAGATTGATGAACCCCTAGTCAGAATGATCAAGAAAAAAGAGAAAGAGCCCAAATAAAAACAATCAGAAATACAAAAGATCAGATCACAACTGACCCTGAAGAAATACAAAAGATGATCAGAGATTACTATGTACACATATATGGAAACAAATTTGCTAACCTAAATGAAATAGAGAAATTTCTGACATCACACAACCTCCCCAGGTTGAAACCAGAAGACAATGAGACACTAAATAGACCAATAACAACCCACAAAATTGACTCTGTCAAGTGAAAACTATCTACAAAAAAAAAAAAAAAGGCCTGGACCACATTGCTTTCCAGCAGAATTCTACAAAGCATACAAGGAGGAGCTGATATAAATTCTTTTGAAAGTATTCCAGGCTAGCCGGGCTCGGTGGTTCAGCCTGTAATCCTGCACCTTAGGAGGCTGAGGTGAGTGGATTGCCTGAGCCCGCGGGTTCGAGACCCACCTGGGCAACTTGGCGAGACTTCATTTCTACAATAAATCAAAAAATCAGCTGGGCATGGTGGCACGTGCCTGTAATTCCAGCTACTCAAAAGGCTGAGACAGAAGGATTGCCAGAGCCCAGCAGGTCGAGGCTGACTCCAACTCAAAAAAAAAAAAAAAAATTAAATAGAAAGTATTCCAGGCAATTGAGAAAGATGGAATTCTCCCCAAATCATTTTGCACAGCTAACATCACACTGATACTCAATCCAGGTAAAAATCCAACAAAAAAAGAGAACTACAGACCAATATTCCTTATGAACATAGATGTAAAACTGCTCAACAGGATTCTAGCAAATTGGAACCAAGAACACATCTCAAAAATCATCCACCGTGACCAAGTAGGCTTCATCCCCAGGATGCAGGGCTGGTTCAACATTTGCAAGACCATGAATGTCATTACATACATCAATAGATGTAAAAATAAGAACCATATGATTATCTCATTAGATTCAGAAAAAGCATTTGAAAAAATCTAGCATCCCTTCTTGATGAAAACCCTCAAACACCTAGGTATAGAAGGAACATATCTCAAAATAGTAAGTGCCATTTACAATAAACCCATGGCTAACATATTGCAAAATGGACAGAAACTGGAAACATTTCCCCTAAAAACTGGAACAAGACAAGGCTGCCCATTCCCACCCTTCTTGTTCAATATTGTGTTGGAAGTTCTAGCCTGGGCAATTAGACAAGAGAAGGAAATCCGGGGTATCCAAATAGGAAAAGAGGAAATCGAGTTATCCCTCTTTGCTGACGATATGATCCTATACCTTGAAAATCAAAGAGAATCTGTCAAAAAACTGCTTGTGCTGATAAAGGACTTTGGGAAAGTCTCATGGTACAAAATAAATGTGCAAAAGACAGTTGCATTCCTATACACCAACAACAAGCAGGCAGAGACCCAAGTTAAAAGCACAATCCCATTCACTATAGACACACACACACACACACACACACACACACACACAAAATGAAACACCTCAGCATCTTCTTAAGTAGAGAAGTGAAAGACCTTTACAATGAGAACTACAAAACACTGCTCAAAGAAATCCAAGAAGTCACAAACAAATGGAAAAATATTCCATGTTCATGGATAGGAAGAATCAACATTGTTAAGATGTTCATCCTACCAAAGGCAATATACAGATTCAACACAATACCCATTAAATTACTAACATCATTCTTTCTCAGACCTGGAAATGACAATAAAGAAATTCATATGGAAACATAAGTGACTATGAATAGCTTAAACAATCCTTAGCAAATGAAACAAAGCAGGAGGTATCACACTTCCAGACTTCAAACTTTACTATAAGGCTACAGTAACCAAAACAGCCTGGTATTGGTACAAGAACAGACACAAGAACCAATGGAACAGGATGGAGATTGTGGAAACAAAGCCTCAATTTTTCAACCAACTCATCTTTGACAAAGCCTTCAACAATAATCACTGGGGAGAGGAGAACCTATTCAGAAAATGGTGCTGGGAAAACTGGCTGATCACATGCAGAAGATTGAAAAAGGACTCCCTACCTATTACCATACACAAAAATTTACTCTAAATGGATCAAGGACCTAAATGTAAAACCTCAAACTATAAGAATTTTAGAAAATACAGGAGACACCCTTATGGAAATTGGAACTGGCAACATATTCCAATCAAACCCTAAGTGCCCATACCTTAAGAAATAAGATAGACAAATGGGACTTCATCAAATTAACAAGCATCTGCAAAGCAAAAGAAACCATCAAGAGAGCAGGGAGACAGCCCATAGAATGGGAAAAAATATTTGCCAATTGAATATCTGACAAAGGCCTAACATTTAAGATCTACAAGGAACTCAAATGCGCCAAAAGGAAAAAAAAACAACAACAGTCTTGTTAAAAAAGTGAGTAAAAGACATGAATAGATACTTCTCAAAAGAAGATATATGGGCAGACAACACATATATGAAAAAAATGCTCTGCCTCATTCATTATCAGAAAAATGCAAATCAAAACCACATTGAGATACCACCTAATCCCAGTAAGGATGGCCATCATTAATACAACAAACAACGACAGATGTTGGCAAGGATGTGGGAAAAAAAGAACACTTCTACACTGCTGGTGGGAATGCAAACTAGTGCAACCTCTTTGGAAGACAGTGTGGTGGTTTCTGAAAGAACTAGAAATTGACCTCCTAGCAATTCCCCTATTGGGAATATACCCGGAGGAACTCAAATTATTCTACAAAAAAGATACATGCATATGTTTTTTTATTGCAGCTCTATCTACAATAGCAAACAAATGGAACCAAACATGCTGCCAAACATGCTGGACTGGATAAAAAAATGTACACATATACAATGGAATATTATGCAGCCATAAAGAAGGACAAATATATGAACTTTGCAGCAGCTTGGGATTTAGAGTCAATCATACTCAGTGATCTATCACAGAAACAAAGAACAGAGTACCATTTGTTCTCACTCATAAGTGGACCTTGAACAATTATAATACTATAAAAAAGGAATTGGCAGTAGTGGGAAACTGTCAGGGGAGGTGGGGTGGGATTGGCAGTTGCAGGGAAACTGCTAGGGGAGGGAGGGCATACCTCATCCACAAGGGTATTTGCATAATCAATGTTTGTATACCTAACCCTGAATTGTACTCCACATCTTTATAATAATAAAAAAAAGATCTAGCTGGGCTCGGTGGCTCAGCCTGTAATCCCCTGCCTTTAGGAGGCTGAGGTGAGCGGATTGCCTGAGCCTGCGGGTTCGAGACCCGCCTGGGCAGCAAGACCTCATCTCTACAATAAATCAAAAAATCAGCCGGGTATGGTAGCGCACACCTATAATTACGGCTTCTCGGAAGGATCGCCGGAGCCCAGCAGGTCGAGGCTGCAGTGGCCAGTAGTGGCCACTGCACTCCAGTCTGGGCGACAGAGTGAGACTCCAACTCAAA
>NW_007253785.1:722392-733701 GCF_000164805.1 Carlito syrichta
GTAATTAAATACATCAACAGATGTAAAAGCAAAAACCACATGATTATATCATTAGATGCAGAAAAAGCTTTTGCTAAAATCCAGCACCCCTTCTTGATAAAAACCCTCAAACATATAGGTATACATGGAACATACCTCAAAATAGTAAGAGCCGTCTACGAGAAACCCACAGCCAGCTAACTGCTGAACACACAGAAATTGGAACCATTTCCCCTGAATACTGGAATAAGACAAGGATGTCCACTCTAACCCATCCTTTTCACCATAGTTTTTGGAAGTCTTAGATAGACCAATCAGACAAGAGAAGGAGGTCATGGGTATCCAAATAGGGAAAGAGCAAATCAATTTATCCCTCTCTTCAAATGATATTATTCTATACATCAAAAACCCAAGAGAATCTGTCAAAAAACTCCTTGCACTGATAAAAGACTGTGACAAAGTCACAGGGTATAAAATAATTGTGCAAAAGACCACTGTATTTCTATACACCAGCAATAAACAAACAGAAACCCAAATAAAAAGCACAATCCCATTCACAATGACCACAAAAAAACGAAACACCTTGGCATCTTCCTAACCAGAGACATTAAAGACCTTTACGACAAAAACTGCAAATCAAAGATGACACAAACAAACGGAGAATTATTCCATTCTCATGGATTGGAAGAATCAACACTATTAAGATGTCCATCCTACCCAAGTCAACCTACAGATTTAATGAAATACCCATTAAATTACCAGTAGCATTCTTCTCAGACTTGTAAATGATGATACAGGAATTCATATGGAAATATAAACGACCATGAATAGCCAACACAATCCTCAGGGGAAAAAAAAAAGTGGGAGGTATCACACTCTCAGACTTTAAACTTTATTATAAAGCTACAATAATCAAAACAGCCTGATATTGGTACAAGAACAGGTAGGTATATAGACCAACAGAACAGGATAGAGAGTCCAGAAGCAAAACATCAATTTCTCAACCAACTCATCTTCAACAAAGCCTCCAACACCAACCACTGGGGAGAGGAGAATGTATTCAGTAAGTGGTGCTGGGAAAACTGACTGACCACTTGCAGAAGATTAAAACAAGACCCCTACCTATCACCACACACAAAAATCCACTACAAATGAATCAAAGAGCTAGACGTAAAACCTCAAACTATAAGAACCTTAGAAAATGCAGGAGACACCCTTATGGAAATTGGAATTGGCAACCAGTTCCTGAAGAAAACCCCAAGTTCTCATGCCATAAGAGATAAGATAGACCAGTGGGGCTTCATCAAACTAATAAGCTTCTGCAAAGTCAAAGAAACCATGAGAGAGTGGGAAAAAATATTTGCCAAATGTATGTCTGACAAAGGCCTAACATCTAGGATGTACAAGGAACTCAAACGTGCTGAAAAGAAAAAAACAAACAGCCTCATTACAAAGTGGGCAAAAGATATGAATAGACACTTCTCAAAAGAAGACATACGAGCAGCCAACAGATAGATGAAAAAATGCTCAGACTCACTAGTCATCAAAGAGATGCAAATTAAAACCACACTGAGATACCACCTTACTCAAGTCAGAATGGCCATAATGAATAACTCAATAAACAACAGATACCGGAGAGGATGTGGAGGAAGGGGAACACTTCTACACTGTTGGTGGGAGTATAAACTAATACAGCCTCTGTGGAAAACAGTTTGGGGATTCCTAAAAGATCTTAAAATCGACCTTCCATGTGACCCCACAGTCACCCTGCTGGGAATATACCTGGAAGAACTCAAATCACTCTATAAAAAAGATACCTGCACATGTATGTTTATTGCAGCATTGTTCACAATAGCAAAAACATAGAACCAACCATGCTGCCCATCATAAAAGGATTGGATAACAAATGTGGTACATATATACGATGGAATATTATGCAGTCATAAAGAAGGACAAAATTATGAACTTAGCAACTTGGATGGACTTAGAGTCTATAATACTGAGTGATCTACCACAGAAACAAAGAACTGAGTATCACGTGTTCTCACTCATAAGCGGACCTTGAGCAACTACCATAATACTATAAGAAAAGGATTAGCAGTAGTGGGAAACTGCCAGGAGGGGGGCAGGTCAGGATTGGCAGTACTGGGAATTTGCTGAGGGAGGGCAGGGCACACCTTATCAATGAGGGTACCTGTATAATGAATTTTTGTATACCTAATCCTGAATTGTACCCCACACATTTAACATAAAAAATTTTAATAGAAATAAAAATTAAAAATTAAAAAAATGAAAGCAAATTTCTTGACTTGTGCTGTCTTTACCTGTCAACAAAAACTTCTGCATAAACCCATGATTCTTAGCAAAGGCAACCAACAAACAATGGGTCTACATAGACTGGAAATATCTCTGATCCTTTTGTTAACAGGTCTTTCATAATTGGAACACTCTGGGAAAAAGAAATTGGTCCAGTGAGAGACAGCTACTGTGTTTTTACACAGTTGTGGTATATATCGACTGACTTCTTTCAGATCTTCTTTAAAAAATCTAACAAATTCTGATGAGAGTTACAACTAGATCATCTAAGTGAATTGTCATTATAAAAATTATTTTAAATATGATAATTCTAGGATATTAATGCAGAAATTCCGTTTACTCAAGAAAGAAAATAGAAATATAATATGATTATTCTTAACTTTTATTGAGAGTCTACTAGTCACTGGACACTCTGTTAGATAACAGAGATACAAAGTGGCACTATTTATCCTCCATTATCTCTTGAGGTTTATAACATAGCTGGGGAGATTGGACAAATATCTATATCTCATAAGTACAATGCGGCATATGCCAAAAGATGAATTTCAAACAGAAAAGACATTAGAATAGGAAATAATCACACACGATTGAAATATCAGAAAAAGATTTTTAGGGGGCACTAGAACTTGAATTCAACCATGAAGGAAAAGTAGAATAAGTGATTAATAGTGATAGTAAGTACCATTTACTGTATTTATATAGGCAAAACAGTGCTTTAAGAGTATCCAACATTCTTAACAACCCGAGGTGGTATATATTAGTATTGTCATTTTACAGGTTAAGAAACGGAGGCGAAGAGAAATTAACAGTGTTCTATATCACTTTTTAAAAGGGGGAAAAAAGGTATATTTCCACTCCTCTGAGATAATGATTGTCAAAAAAAATGACATAGAAACTTTGGTTTTCATAAGGTTAAAAAACCTTCTCAAGATGACAAAAAGAAAAAACTTTCTCAAGAGGAGATAAAGAAAAAAGATAAACTCTCACATGACTGATTTACTCTCCAAAACTACGGTCGTTTTATCAAAACAGAGTATCATCGATCTTGTTTTGGAAGAGTTACTTGATAATACAGCCTTTCATAGAGTGATCAAGTAAAAATGAACCAATTTGTCTTTCCTTTTCTAATGTAGGATAATGGAAAAAATAACAGTGAGATTCTAACAGTGACCAGTAATGACTAACATCTTTGGTTCCCTCCCCCACCAACCTTCCCCCTAGAGAGAAGCATATAGGCACATTTGGAGGAGGGAAGGATTCAAATGGTAGATATAAAATACATATTCTTTCTTGGAACAATAGTATCTCAATCCTAGAGACTGAAATTGAGTGATGATAAAATAAAATACTTAAGGCAATAATCTTGAGTGAGAGTCGGAGATTTTAAACAGATCAAATCAGTCCCTACCATCAAATTCCTCATCCTAACCCATCAGCACCTACTCTCTCTCTCATCATTTAATTTCCTCATCTTGTAGGAGCAGTCAACTTTGAAATTGCTAGGAAGGCAAAGTGAATGAGCTTGATAAATAAACAGACTCTTTCAAGTATCACACAAAGATCAGAGAAAAATTTGAAGAAATGATTATCTCGATGTTTTTTCTTTGTAGTTTCATTTCCTTTTCCTTCTTTTAAAAATCTTATATTGTTTAATTTTCATAATAAAAAAGGAGAAGAGAAATAAAAAAGTTTGGGGCTATTTCAAGAGACAGGTTAGAAATGTTAGCTGTAATTGCAGATTAGATGTTAGTCATGGATTACAGTAAGTAAGCAGGTTATCGTATAGATAGATAGAGATGAATAGATGAAAGAGAGAGATATAGTTTTTGTTCTTTGGTTGTTCTGCTTCCCACTCCAAGTAGATGGCAGGCTACCTGAAGAAAAATAAAAAAGTATGTTCTAATTTTTCTGTTTCTCTTACAGAACTCAGAATTGCCCCAAGACTAATTTTATGGAGTTTATTCTGGATTAGACACTATACTAGGTTTTAGGGATTCAATCAGTACTTTTAGATGTGGTGACCAACTGAATTGGGAAAAAGAAAAGATTTGTTTTTGTGCAAAATGAGTTTATGTGCAAAATGAGTTTAAATGAGTCATCAAATAAACTGAATTCCACATAAAAGCCACACCAGGGTCCAGACTGACATTTGTCCTTAGATTTATTTTTATATAAAGCAATGCTGAGTTAACAAAAGCTCTAGATTGAAGGTCAAAATGTAATTTTACCATTAACTGAGAGATGAAATTTACCTTAAGGTAAGTGATGAGAGAAACAGAGCCTGCAGTAGGTAGAGGAACACTGGCATTCTTATTTGTATGATCCCAAAGCTCAGGGAAATCACTGAGATTGTGACTGAATTAAATAATACAAATAACAAATGGCTGTAACAGATTTTATGTACCAAAAGCACGATTTTCATGTCTTTGTTTTAGCTCTTATCATAATACTGTTTAATCTTTAAGTCTATGCCACTTTAATGACTAGATAAACAATCTGGAAAGGCAAAATATTGTTTTAGTTTGCATTATGTTTATGCAAAATTGTTCTCTTGTTATTGTTTTTTTAGTCTTTATCTTGTTTTGTTAAATGAAAACTGACAGACACTTAACAAAATAGTAGAATGATCCTTTCTGAGCCTCAAATTTATCTGGCATTTTGTGCTCTCTCTGTAAGCACAATTATACCAGGACTTCTTGCATTTACAACATTTATTTTTTACTATGACCAGATTTTAAATTCTTGAGGAGATAGTCATAACTGTATTTAATCTAAGATCATGACATTATTGCCTGTTTAACATTATTGCCTGTTTATGCATATAAAACAGTCTAATCAGAAACTGAGCAAATAAAGGGGGTATAATATCAAAAGAAGGCTAAAATAAGTATCTAAATTAATTTCAAAAAAATGACAGTATTTCAAGGTGACCATTATCTGTAAGACTATAAGAAAAATTGATGCTGATCAAAGCATGCTCTTGCTGGGGATCATGATTGATTTGGCTGCTCCAGAAACACGAATTTCATTTAAAGTTTCATGACTCTTTATATCTTTTCTGGGCTTACAGAAAACATTTCTCTCCCCATGTATTCCTATATATGTTGTTCAATTTATTTGAACAATGTCCATGTGAAATGGCTACATACAAAGCAGTTAGCAGAAGACTATTTTGTATGTAGCTGTGATAATTACAAATCAAACCACCCTCTGAGTTAGAAATAGTGAAGAATGGTTACGTGAATATTATAATGGACTGACCCATGAATTTTGATTCTAGCACTTCCACTGACTTCTTATGGGATGGTAGGCAAAAGACAACTTCACTGAACCGCAGGTTAAAATAAAATAATCAAATTAGATGATAAAAATGAAATTTAATGACTTTAAAAACTTAATCTGAAGTGATTTCTTTAACAATAAGAAAAATATTTGGAATACTGAAAGCATTATATTCACAATTCTCGTCCATGTCTTTTTCACTGTACCTCATTCTTTCTCCTTTGGTTCTGTATCGTTGGTAATGACATAGGTCCATCACTCTTGATCAAACGAAATGGTTTATTACTGACTCGTCTTTTAGTATTAAAAAAGCTTGTGGTTCGAGTGTAACAATTGATTGACTTCTAATAAATTACATATGAGAAGTAGTCATTTAGAGTCCTTCATTCTCTTAAAGTCGAATACTTTGTACAGTCAAATAGTAAGAAAGATGATCATAGATAATGGCCTACAATTTTTTTCTACCAGGAATAGTGTCGTTATCTTCTCCTCTCATGGATTAGAAAACATTTTTGTCCACCTAATAGGTAATTAGGAACGAATACACTTTCCTTATTTGTATTAACTGAAGACATATGGAACTATTAGAGGTTAGTCTTTTATTAATATCAGATATACTATTACCACATGGAAATGATAAAAGATTGACCCAAAGTTAAGACACATCAAGTTTCAATTGGTCCACACAATTTCAATGCAGATAAATAAGCTATCTCTGTTAGAAACAACAAGACAGACTTTCTAAAATTCAGGGTCCATTCCTAGAAGACCTTTTATTTGATGACATTCTTGACATATTCATGTGAATGTGATAATGAAGCAATGAGAATTATTTGCTTTCTTAAACATATGCTTCAGAAATACAGATTTACTTAACTATCTGCTATGGACTAAATATTTGTGTCTTCCCGAATTCATATGTTGAAGCCTAAATTTCCAATATGATGATATTAGGAGGTGGGGCATTTGCAAGGTAGTTAAATTACGAAGACAGAGACTTAACTAAATAAATAAAATTGGTGCCCTTATAAAACAAAAGATGATCTCTTTCTTCACCATGTGAGGTTACAGCAAAAAGGTGTTCATCTACAAACCAGGAAGAGGGTCCTCGACAGAAATCAAGTTGACTGGCACCTTGGTCTCGGACTTCCCAGCATCTAAAACTGTGAGAAATAAATTTCTGTTGTTTAAGCCACCCAATCTATGGCAATTTTTGGTATAGCAGCCCAAACTGATTAAGACAACTATTTGCTGCCAAACATTGAGATGAGGTGCCTTTTTGTATAGAAGTCAGCTGATATTAAAGTGAAAAGAATACAAATTTTGTATAGATCTTAGATCTTTACATAGACACGTCTTATCAAATGAGTCATTTGTAAGTTATTTTTATCTTAGTCTCTGATTATTCATCTGTGAAATATGATTAATAGCATCCACTGAAAAAATATCAATAGCTTTCATGTCCTAAAAAGAAAGCATTGGGTACAAAAATAATCATAAAGTATTTAAAGCCAAAAAGCAAATTGGGGACATTTTTGTGATACACAGGTTGATGAAAATATTTGTCCTAACTATATAAATAGCACAAGCAAATACAAATATTCTCCAACAGAAAAGTAGGCAAAATACATGAAATTCACTAACAAAAATATATATGAACAGAAAAGTAAACAGAAAAGTGACCAATGCCATAAGCAAATTAAAACAATAATGTACCATTTTCCACTCATGAAATTACCAAAGCTTTTAGAACAGTCGTTCTGGATACTATTGAGAACTGCATAATTGTATTCATGGGTCTTACATTATGGGATGTGTGTGTGAGTGTGTGTGTGTGAGTGTGTGTGTGTGTGTGTGTGTGTGTGTGTCTGTGAGTGTCTATGTTTGATGATGAGGGGAGTCAAGCAATAATCAGGTAAACAAAATAAACTAAAAATTATAAGTTAAACTAAATAACATGAAGGGGTGAACAGGAGACTCTGTTATAAAGTCATGGTAAGGGAGGCTCTAAATAGGAAGTCCAGGAAGGCGACTCCAAAAGGGACAATCAATTTCAAGACGTGAGAAGTATTTTAGTTAGGAGTTTGAAAAATTTTCCAGGCAGAAGACCTAGCAGTACAAAAAGAACTGCCAGAAACATCAATGAATTTGTAGTGTAACAGTCAAAAGATAACTTGGTAAGATATCAGCAAGCCACATGGGAAGATGCCAAAACACTCGAGGTCTTACAGATCATGTCAAGGGGTTTGAATTTTATTCTTACTGAAGTCAACTCTCAAATAAATAGGATCATCAATGGTTTGCTGTAAATATGGAATATTATATAAAAGGTACCAATCAAGTAAAATAAAAACTATGAAATGTAAGACTTAAATTGTCAATATTGATTTAACATGGAGATGGTCTTTGCTGACACTACACTGCATTTGACAATTGTAATTGGCACTGACTGAGACTGTATAGGTTCTTTTTAGTCACACATAGTTATATTAACAACAATCTTCTTGTTTTAGCAATCTTGGAACTATATTTAGCCTCTCATTATGTGCTCTTGACTCCATTATTCTTTTATTGCAACCTACAGAGTCAATGGTTAGATTACCTAAAGTATACAGTACTGCTTGGTGTCAAAATAGACATAAAGCAAATGCAACATTTATCATTCTGATTATGTAAAATATATATGTATATATATATAGAAGCTTATATATAAAATATATATATTTGAATTGTTATCAAATAAAAACATAACATTTTGTTATTAAGTAGAAACAAAACACTTAACAATTTACATAAAGAATTTTCAGGATCCTGGGAGTATGCCCACAGACTTCAGATGAGAAGCACTGGTATAAGGCATAGTATTGTGGATTGTTCCTTCAGAGAGGCTCATGATTATCAGAATTTTGCAAATGAAGAGTCTACTAAGTGGAAGCAAAGAGATCTCACAAAAATATTATGTCTTAAGAAGAAATTCCTATTAGGTTTTCTTATCACTGTGGCTAACCTTTCTAATTTAAGTCCCAAAGGCTCCTTTCATGCCCTAAATTAAAGACAGAATTCAGTTAAACAAATACCAAGTCCTCATCTGGGCACCAAATAGTTCTGACAATTCTTCCACTTCATATTGAAATAAAATGCTAGACCATTTCTGCATTTAAGAGGCATGACCCATAGTTAGGATTCAATGAAATGATGAAATACAATTTATACTCTAACAAATTTTAATTAATTTTTAATTAAATATAGAAAATTGAATGCTCAGGCAAAATACAAAATGAGAGTCAGCAAGAAGAACAAAATGTGCTATAGATTTTACTTTCAATCAACCCTTCAGAATGTGTCTAAGCCCAACCAGCCTTGTGAGCCAGTCTAATGAAATTTGATCGCTGAAATACTTTATAGTTCATTTGAAGAATCAAATTTTAACATATAGTGAATTCTTAGTTGTCTATAGAATATCTGCTTCATGTGCCGCGTATAGCAAATTAAGCATCCTTGTTGAGCTAAATCAAACTATAAGCAGATTATGAAAGCTGAAACAATGCAAACTCATTTTATCATTAACCTAAATTGTGCACATCATATGAACATATATATTTCACAGAGAAAGAAATAAGGCTTTTATCTGTATCACAACTACTCTTCATTATGATTCATTTATCTTCTTCTCAAATATTTATAGTTTTCTGTTCATGAAACTCAGTAGTACAAATAATGGTAATTTTTCCTTTTGACCACTTGTAGTTGGATATACCCAGGTGACTAGTTTTGACCAGTGATTTGTACATGGAAGTGTCTTGTGCACTTCCAATCTGTAGTATTTAACTCCTAGTTAAAACCCTGAGTTGTCATTTAACTCCTGGTTAAAACTCTGGAAAGTATTTTTTTTTAATTTCCTTTTATTATAATGACTGGCAATATTTGAGATGATAATTGTTCCACCGGCCAAAGACCCTAAATGACTGTGATGAGAAGATAAGAGGCATTCCCAGTCAACCTCATGGGCATATACAATGACTAAAAATAAGCCTGTATTGCTTTAAGCCAATTTTAGGATTTGTTTCCATATCTTTACCAAAGCTATTCTGACTGATATACACCAAACACAACAATTTGTGATAGGTACTAGGGAATCATAAGTGAGCAAGACACAAGTAGTCACAGAACACATGTAGCATATACTTTAGTGAAGATACTTAGTGTCACACACTGTAATGAAGGTTACATGAGGGTAGGAATTTTGCACTTTGTTCATGACTGTATTTTAGAATTATAAAAGTACCCATTGCAAAATAAACGGTCATCTATAAGAATCCACTGAACAAATGAATAAGACACTAAATTAGCTGCTAATTAAAATGTTGATATTGTGCACAATGGACATGTACAGATTGTGATGAAAGTTTGTCATAACAGGAGGTGGCCTGTTCTAAGTGGAGTTAGAGATGATTTCTTTGTCAGAGTGACTTTTGAGAGGTAGGAATTAACTAGGTGAGGATGGCAGTGGGGAAAGAAGAGCATGTTCTAAGCAAATGGAACAACGTGTGCAGAGCCCCTGACATGGAAATGAAACAAACATGAAGGAGAAATGATGGTGACACTGGCTAAGGGTAGGAAACAAGGAGCACAAGGCGCAGTAGGTGAGGCAGCTGGGAGTTGGATCATTCAGCGTTTTGTAGGTCTTGTGAAAGACTTTAGGTTTTAGCCTAGGAAAACTGGGGAGAAATTGTTTGAAGGGATTCAAATTTCTACTCAGGTTGCCGTGAGGAAATAGCCAGGGGAGATTTAAAAAATGGGAATTTATGCGGAATCTTGCTTCAATTTACTGCTCCTTCTAAACTGGATTTAAACACAATGACTTGGAGTTTTGCCTTGACATTGACTTGTTGCAGACAGAGATTCTGCTTATGCAGCATTCCCTGCCCACTAAGAAGACTTGGTATAATGCCTTAGTCTCACATTAAGAAACAGTAGAGAGTTGAGGCACACAACGTTGTGGAAGAAATTGTTCATTTCCTTAATCAAAGGTCTCTTTTGAGATCTTTGGAAGAAGTTTCTACCTAGTTTTATACTGAGAATAAACTTGCTTCTCCTGAGGAATATTCTTTTTATATTTTATAGACAGGTAAAATTAGAAACAGATCAATTGTCCCTTTTCTCTGTGACTGCAGAAAAGCTTAGGACAAATGTGTGACCTACTTGAAGTAACTGTTTAGGGTGGCATGTATATTTATATTAACCTGCATCCATTGTATGTTACTGTCATTGGTTTTGCTTTTTGTTCTTACCTACTTCTAATTTAGGTCATCCTACCATGTTTATGTATTCATGTTGTGTCATCTTAAAGGTCTTTTGATGCTGAGCATAGTATAAACAAACATTTCTGAGTCACTTCTTACCTCTAAATAATAAATAATAACCTTAACATAAAAACAAAGGAACACACTTTTCTCTTCTTTTTTTTTTTTTTGAGTTGGAGTTTCACTCCGTCGCCCAGACTGGGGTGTAGGGGTGTAGTGGCATGTTCCCGGCCACCGCAGCCTCAACCTGCTGGGCTCTAGCGATCCTTTGGCCTCAAGCCTTCCAAGTAGCTGGAACTACAGGTGTGCACTATCACGCCCGGCTAATTTTTGATTTATTGTAGAGATGCGGTCTCACCAAATTGCCAAGGCAGGTCTCGAACCCACGGGCTCAGGCAATCCACTCACCTCAGCCTCCCAAAGCGCTGG
>NW_007253785.1:733721-742967 GCF_000164805.1 Carlito syrichta
AGACCTCATCTTTACAATAAATCAAAAAAATCAGCCGGGCGTGGTAGTGCATGCCTGTAATTCCGGCTACTTGGAAGGCTGAGGTGGAAGGATCGCCGGAGCCCAGCATGTCGAGGCTGCGGTGGCCGGGAGTGGCCACTGCACTCCAGTCTGGGCGACAGAGTGAGACTCCAACTCAAAAAATAAAAAATGAAAAAAATAGGAGCTGATAATCCTCATGCATTTAACAAAATCATTCATTGATTAACTATTATGTGTCAGACACTGTAGGTGCAGAAAGGAGTAAAAACAGATATGGCTTCTGCCTTAAAGGAGTTTCTAGTCTAGTGGGACAAGTTTGAATCTATGAGAAACAGGGTTGCGTTATACCAGTAGGCTTTGGAGCAGGACTGCCTGGACGTGAGTTCCAGCTCCATCACATAGTTTCTTACTTGACCTTGGGCAAATTATTTAACTTTTTGGTGCCTCACTTTGCTTATGTGAGGACAGCAGTACTACTAGTACTTACCTCACACAGTTGTTGTATTATGAGGATTAATATGTGTAAACAACTCAGAATAGTGCTATGGAAGGATGATTTTATTGTTTGATATTATCATTATCTATACAGAATTTGGAAAACAGTAATGCTCAAAGGGTTCCTGTGAAATACACAATAGGAAATCAAAGGTCCCCTTTTGTTTTTTAGATAAGAATATACAGTTTATTTAAAAATTAAGTTAGAAGGGAGGGGAGAGAGAGAGAGAGAGAAGATTCACCTCCCCAAAGTAGGGAAGGGGGCCAAAATCAGGAAACAGCCTGGCCATAGCTCAAAGAACACACGGTCACACCATAACTTAGCAAGGTAATGGCCTTCAAAGATCCCTTTTTCTTATTGCTTCTAAATGAAGCATTATACACTGTTTAGAATTATGAGATAATTGAGAGAGGAGAACTTGGATGTCAATTTTGGAAACTTTCAACTAATTTGGAATTTTTTTCCACCACCCTCCTGATGGGTGCTCATTCAGCCTCTTTGTTGATATTTGCATAAATTTGGAGCTTACCTCTGAATAATCCAATTATTTCCATTGTGGAACAGCATGAATTATTAAAGTTCTTCTAGGGTTGAGACACATTTTAAAGAAAAAAAAAGGCAAGAAAACTGTGATTCCATCCTGGATTAATATACTCATGGAGCAATGATTTGATACACCTAAAATATGCTAACTACTAGGTTGTACATATTTTTATTATGTGCATTGTACTGAAAATATTTGAAATATAAAACGTAAACATATAATTCACAAGTATTTATTGAGGATCTACTTTGAATTAGGCACATAATAAAAAAAAGAAAGTTTCTGTCAAGTATTACATTCAGATGGTGTTGGAACAGAGCAGATAGTCCAGGGATTTAACTTAATTTACTAAATGCCAACCGTTGCATTTAGGCTATTTAAGTTACCCCTAAACAATCCGATTATTTCCACTGTGGAGCAGCTTGAATGGTTAGAGAGCTCTTCTAGGGTTGAGCCATACTATAAAGGAAAAAAAAAAAGCCAAGAAAACTATTTCCACCCTGAATTAATATACTCATGGAGCAATGATTTTGATTCTCAAAACATGCTATGGTAGGTATTATTGTTCCTTTAGTAAAGATGAAGTACCTAAAAGCCACGATTCAGAGATATTTCAGTTATTTTTCTGAAAAAATATAGCTATAGCTAGTTTATAAATAACAGTCTTGGAATCGGAACACATCTCAATTTGCTCCACTCTATCCAGAAGATCAATGGCCAAAAGTAAAAAGAGGAAGTACAAATGCATATGGGAACAAGACTCAACTCCAGGTTGCCAAAGAATCATTATTTTAAAACTGTAAGCCAAAACAAAAACTGGAGGGGGATTATATTAGGAGATTGTTTCTGAACATTTGAACAATATTGTGCTGCTATGAACAGCTGATTTAACCAACACAATAAGGAATCTATTTATGTGCTGCTAATGATGTTGTTAGTATTTTAAGCGACTCATCATTCACTTAAATTAGTTTCATCATGACTACTTTAGATTTCTCCTTCTGCTCTCATATTTACCTTCACATTAAAGGTGAGAGCCACACTGTAAGGCAGTAACAGTTAACCCTTGTCTTGCCCCATGGTGTCTGTTTTGTGAATATTGATTTTGACTTGGAGTTTATCCTATTTACTACAAAATTCTTCAGGGTTTGGGGTCAAGGAGTTTATCCTATTTACTACAAAATTCTTCAGGGTTTGGGGTCAAGAGAGGTGGTGATCCATTGTCATA
Source organism: Carlito syrichta (assembly GCF_000164805.1). Classification (NCBI taxonomy): domain Eukaryota; kingdom Metazoa; phylum Chordata; class Mammalia; order Primates; family Tarsiidae; genus Carlito; species Carlito syrichta. The sequence goes on from NW_007253785.1 coordinate 736,011, forward strand.
ATAATGCATATCCCCAACTTCCACAAGGTCTATCTTAGAAGGATTTAAGATATGTTTTGGGTGATATTATCAAATAGTATAAAAATTTATTTGTGCATTTATCTACACATTTCCACTTCCAATCACACGGAACTGATAGAATGTAAGATCCACAAGGGCTGGAATTTTTTCTGTTTTGTTCCCAGCCCCAGAAATAGTAGTTAGACATTGGTGCTCAGTAAAAGTTGGTTGATGGATGAATTAACTAACTGTTAGTATTTAAAGTGACTCACCATTCACTGCTATTTATAATGAAATACTAACCCTGTGGACATTGGGTTTTCTTAGGGGCCAGCACTGAGGGTGGTACATGTTCAGATTCCACTTATCCAGAGGTGAAAAGAGCTTCTGAAATAAAAGTTCATGGAAGTGTGGCTGTTTTGAAGAACACTGAATAACTGAGGCCCATTCAAAACAATCTAACTGAAGTAAGTTCTCATTTTTCTGTCAGTCCAAAGTAGGACTTTTCAATCAGAAAACTCTAGCTCTGAATTTAACTTTTTGGTTGTATTGTCTGTAAAATGGAGTGATGATATTAATTTTTTTAGGGTTACTAGAGTAGGCAACACATGTGAAAGAAAGTGCATTTCACAATAGCAGGTGCATAGTTGCTGCCTAATAAATGCTTATTTCTGTCCTTTCTTTGCATAAATAAAATACAGTTATTAGAAATATAATCAGTTTAAAAAAAGAAACATAATCAGTTACTTAGATCTTGGTAGGTAAGGAAAACAAATAAAATGAGAAAGAAATGTAGTCTTTGGGTTATAACATTTTATGATAGGCCAGTGGATAAAATATTATATTATTTCAGTGCATCATAGTGCCTTTTAATTGAGGATAGATATTGAATAGTTTTAGAATTCAATGATGCATCACACACAAAGAAAAATATCAAAAACCTCATGCTAAAACCAAACCTCTGGATATCCAAAAGTGTGAAGCTCCCTGAGATTGACTTAATTACATCTGTCATAGAATTTAACCACTTCCTGGGAGAGCAATTTCTAAAAATACTTTGTCTGTGGCATGTGTGGTCTTTCTACAATTCCATTTTCTTCAGTTAAACTTCCCATGGGAAGGCAAAGAATTAAGCCTGTTTTATTGTAAATGTTCAAAGGGAAGGACTATATTAAGAGGAGTAAATTGCTTAATAAAAATGCTTCCTTGACTTTCATTTTATTTTCTTCCTCTACAGAATCATAAAAGTCCATACAATGTTGAAGAGTGAGCCTGTTAAGTAGAAAATGTAACAAGGAATTTGCTTCTAGATACCTGATCTAGCTCTATGAATTTCTATTTCTAGATTCTTGGTTCAATGCAGAATTCTCTTTTCATTTTTTCCCCTAATCATATATTATTATCACATCCTGTTAATAATAATATTTTGGATTCAAATGCTTTATTATTAATTCTTCACAATAAAAAAGTGCTGAGTTAAAGCAATTTCTTTCCAATAACTCCAATTAAATTTTTATTTTGCAAAAGTATTTCAGTAATGTTTAAGGCTATAGTATGACTTAACATATCTATGTTTTTTCTCAGTTAGTCATACATGCCTAACAATTATTTTTCAACATTTCAAAGAAAAAATTTTACTATATTTGAAAACACACGTGTGACTCAGTTGCGTTCAGCACCCATTGTTAAACCTTAATTTTCACACGAGAAATCACACATATATGCCTAAATAATACATTTACACAATATATATCACATATATCCAGATACATTTCTACTTCTGTGAGAACACAAAGAGGCACTCTACATATAAAAAGAAATAAAGAAAATGAACTTCTATAGAATATAGAATAGAGAATTTTCTAAAAATGGGGTTTACTCTCTCATCCCCCACACACTGGTAATATGTGTTCTCAGTGGTAAATGCACTCATGAGGAATTAGACACTTGCTTCTGTTTATGACCTTAGTAATCCCAAAGGCCTACTTATTTTGAAACAACCATAAACTTGTCGGGGTTCATTGCTTAATCAATCTGTCCAGTCACACCAAAATACAAGAGTTTTCTTCATCAGTATATATGTGTTCTTTAATTCTTCACTGCTGTCATATATTAAAGGACAGTAAAATTAAACATGTTACTATCTCCTCAAAAGCAATAGTAATTCAAATTTGGACAACTTCAGTTTAGGCAAGGAAACTAACTGTGGTTTCGTACGCAAAATTGTCTCAGTCTAGGATTTTTATGATACAGAAGATTGGAGCATGGAGACATAAACGCACAACCCAGTTGTCTAACCACATATCTCATCACCTAGAAGCAGAATAATGGAATGGTTATTACAGGCCCAGTGAAAACACAGACTTGGGTATAATACCATTTGGGTTGGGTTGCTGTCCTCTTGGAGGTGAACTATGCAATAAAACAGTGACTGATATATAGTTCTGCCTGCAGTAGCTAAAATACATGTGTCCCAGAACCGAGAGATGAAAGTGGGATTGGTTCACCTCACCATCATTCTCAGTAACCCATTTGTGGAATTTGTGCCCCTCATCCCCACAAACTTAAGTTTTGCAGGATTAGTGGTGTTGGTTTCTGGAAAGGGTTTGTCTTGACCAGAAGACAGTAGAACCTTTACTGTGTTTCACTTTAAGTTGAAGCTACAGTTACTACATGGTCACTTTGGGCTGCCCATGCCATTGCAACAGCCAATGTGAGGAATTGCTATAATGATGGAGGTAACTGACCATAATTTCCATGAAATGCTAGGATTGGTGATATGTAATGGGAACAGGGAGGAGTTATGTGTGGAACCATAGCCATCATGAGGGGTGATAATTTGTGTTTCTAGGTTCAGGGAGAATGTGAATGGGCAATTACAGAAAATGCACCCCAACTAAGGGCTCAGATCTCTCAGGTATGAAACTCTGGGTCATCCCAGCAGACAATAAACCAGGCCAGCCCAAGTTGTCAAGAGTGAGGGAAATGACAGAATGAATAAAGGAAGGGAGATTATAAATATCAATATGACCTTGGATGGATTGGTTGTTGTAGTGAAGACTGGCATTTGTTCCAGTAACATCTAGTATTAATCCTTTTCAGGATTATGACTGTAAACTATCTTGAAGGGGACACTGTAAGAGACAGGTCTAACTTAATAAAAGGCATGTTGGATCTGAATGGTGCAAAGGATAGGCTGTGACATGCACTGGATGTTTGTGCCCTCTCCCCAAATTCTATGTTGAACCCTAACCCCCAAGGTGGTGGTATTAGAAATTGTGGCCTTTAAGAGGTAATTAACTTTTGATAAGGTCATGAGGGTGTGGTCTTCAGGGCAGAATTAGTGCCCTGATAAGAAGAGATTGGAGAACTTGCTTTCATTTTCTCCTACCACATGAGGATGTAGCAAGAAGGTAGCTGTCTGAAAACCAGGATGAAAGCTGAGCTAAATTGACTGGAACCTTGAACTTGGACTTCTCATACTCCATAACTGAGAAATACATCTCCGTAGTTTAAATCTCCCAGTCTGTGATACTTTGTTATAGCAGCCTAAGCTGACTAAGACAGGCTATATGGTCTGTTCATATCCTCATTTCTTTCCCCAAACATTGCTGTGCTGACTTACTTCCATTACATGCTTTGCACTGGATCAGTCTCATAGTACTTCACTTTGGGCCTAGACCATGTAACTCTTACTTTCTGCCATGAGACTTATCTGGCACCTTGGTGTAGAATATCCATGGACCACACTTGGCCACACGTACATTATTAAGTTCAAACCCTAAGTAACAGAGACAGAGAGCAATGGATAAATGCTTTCTCCTATTGCCCCTAAGCCATCAGTATTCAAGCATATATCATAAAGTTCTTCAGAAGATCCTGTGACACTGAGCAATAGTTGCTTTTGTGGAAGCTCATTGACAACACAGTTTTTAATTGTTTTTTCCTTCTTCCCTTCAAACCATTTTCCCCATGCATGTTCTCTGATTATATTACCATATAAAATAAACTACCTTTAATTAAGCCTTGGTTTATGGCTCTGCTACTAGGAGGAACCTAGATTAAAACAGAGCTTACAAAAGTTTTTGAAAGAAACATTCACTAGAAGACTCTAGAAACATGAAGTGAAGGGGCAGCTAAATCCAATCTTCTCCATTTCTTAAGCCCAGGTAACTAACTGGTTGTGTCAATGGGGGAAAAAAAGCAATGTTGGACGGGAGGCTACTTGGGTTGGATAGATTAAAATTTGATCTAAAATGTGGAGTTAAATATAGAGTTCAAAGTTTGAACTTAAGATAAAAGGATGGAATTTGGTGATAGATAAAGCTATGAGAAAGGATGAGCTTATAGTAAACAAATAATAACAATTTACTATACGTGACAGCAATATTTGGGAAACATGGTTGGACAAAATCTCTTCATTAGTAGACTGAACCCCCTGAATCTGAAGAGAGGATGTCATTATTCACTTTCAGATTTAATGTGCTATTTACTCTAAGAATTCTTGTTGCCTATTTATTTGAAGTTTCCCTAGAGGAAAAAAAGCACTGCCAAAATAGGTCTTTTTTTTTTTTTTTTAAGAATACAGAAAAATAGCCCCTTTTTCTTTGATTAGTCAGTGAGAATAAAGAAAAAGATCAATAAAAGCAGATTTTTTTTTCTGGAATGCAGAAAAGAATGAACAGCTCATGTAGATTGCATTTTTTTAAAAAGATATAACATGTGGTTATTAAACATGAAAATCTTCCAGCCAGCTATGGCAACAGTTTCAGAGAATAAAATTATTTTAAGAAGATTTGTTGTTAGCACTTATGGATGTGCTCACTAAAAAAGATTTTCTTTTTATGTCTCTGAGACTAATCAGATAGAGCATTCTAGAGTAACACTAAATTTACATTAAAATTGGACATGCTGTTATCTATCCTACCAAAAATCCCACATTATGTATCTGTTAATCACCACTTAATGTTGAATATTAATGCATGAACTTTTTCCAATTAAAGTTCTATTCAGCTTAAACACTAGCATCTTATCACTTTAGGTATTTCATTATTCTTTTGGCATTTGGTAATGGCAGGACTCTGGCTATTAACAAAGGTCTTTGAAATCTTGTAATTTCAGAATAGTTTAGAACACGGGAAGAAAAAAGCTTCAATGTGTTTTTAATCCAAAAACAAAATTTTACAATAAAACTGGGAGTAGGTAGCTATATATCCTATATTATTCAAAATAAGTGTATAAAATGTATATATAATATTTATTCTTAATTTTTATATTTTTCACTTGAATTTGTCTTAAAACTTAAAGTTTTTATAGGTAATTCTCTAATTATTTTCTAATGAAATGGAACTTAATCATACTTTCACTAGGAATACAAACCTGCATATTGCTTCTTGCAGTTAAAAAATAGTTTGTGCTTGCAAGGAAAAAAGAATCTACTACCTTTTTTAGTATTCCTTGAGGACTTTTTGTATTGGCCAGGCTGAAGGGTGTTCTAGAAAGAGCATTGTTTATAGCTAAGTGGCTCTCTTTTTATTTTTCTTATACAATGTCCTGATTCACATTAATCAAACTGTGAGATCAGAAGAAGATTTGCCATGTAGATGTACAACATAGTCTCTATAAGCACCAAGAAAAACCCTTTGAATATGGGTATGACAATAGTAACATAGAAACTGTTCTAAGGTTGCTGTCATCAGGAAGATATACCTTTGAGTTTGAAAACCACTATATAACATTTTTTTCTGATTTGTTATGCAGTAAAATAGTAGCATTTCCAGCATGATTTCTCTTATTTAAATAACTTGCATTATTGGCCTTTCCTTCATTTGTTAGTTTGCTCATTCATTCAGCCAAAATATATAGCACTAATTTATGTTTTAGATATTGATATACTCAGATGGCATGGAGTTGACAAAAGTGAATTTATGGTCTAGTGGGAGAGACAGGCAGAGACAGGAATAAAGTGCTAAAGAAATATAAGGGAAAAAGCATTAAACTCTGCCAAAGACATTAGGGAAGACTTCACAGAGGAGTTAGCATTTGAAGAGAGGATACCCCTGATCGCCTTCTCTTCTCTGATTGCTCTAGCTAGGACTTCCAAAAATTCCAAGACTATGTTGAACAGGAGGGGTGGGCATAAAATGATTCGTTTCATAAAATGATTTGGGGAGAGTTCCATCTTTCTCAATCACCTGGAATACTTTCAATAGGATTAGTATCAGCTCCTCCTTGTATGTTTTGTAGAATTCTGCTGGAAAACCATCTGGTCCAGGGCTTTATTTTTTCTATGTAGCTTTCTTATGACATAGTCAATTTCTTGGCTTATTATTGGTCTATTTAGTGTCTCAATTTCTTCTTGTTTCAACCTGGGGAGGCTGTGTGATGTCAGAAAGTCCTCCATTTCCTTTAGGTTTTCAAGTGTTTCCATATAAGTGTTCATAGTGGTCTATGATAATCTTTTGTGTTTCTTCAGGGTCAGTTATGACTTCAACTTTTGTGTTTCTGATTGTGTTTATTTGGACTTTTGCTCTCTTTTTCTTGGTCAGTATAGCTAGGGGACCATCAATCTTGTTTATCCTTTCAAAGAACCAGCTTTTTGTTTCGCTGATTTTTTGTATTATCTTTTTGTCTTCTATGTCCCAGATTTGGGCTTTTATTTTGGTGATCTGGATTCTTCTGTTGAAATTACAGTTTTGGTGGTCCTGCTTTTCCAGTTTCCTTTGGTGATCTTTCCATTTTCTTCATGTGTATTTGTAGAAATATGAATTCCCCTCTTACTTCTGCTTTAATGGCATCCCGGAGGTTTTGGTAAGATGTTTCTTCATTTTCATTAGTTTCCAGGTATCATTTAATCTCTGTTTTGATTTCCATGTTGACCCAGGAGTTGATTAGCACCATGCTGTTTAGTGTCCATGTCTTTGTGGGTTTTGGGGGAACTTTGTTGGTGTTGATATT
>NW_007253785.1:743062-775845 GCF_000164805.1 Carlito syrichta
CTGAGAAGGTACATGGCAAAATTTCAATCTTATGAAATTTGTTTATGCTTGATTTATGGCTAAGTATGTGATCCATCTTTGAGTACGTCCCATGTGGTGATGAGTAGAATGTATATTCTGTGGTCAAGTTATCCTTCTTTGCAGATGACATGATTTTATAACTCGAAAACCCAAGATAATCTGTGAAAAACCTCCTTGCACTGATAAAGGACTAGGCAAAGTATCACGGTATAAAATAAATGTGCAAAAGACAATCGCATTTCTATACATCAATAATAAACAAATAGAAACCCAAATAAAAAGAACAATTCCATTCACAATAGCCACCAAAAAAATGAAATACCTTGGCATCTTCTAACCACAGACGTGAAAGAAGTTTACAATGAAAACTACAAAACACGACTCAAAGAAATCAAAGATGACACAAGCAAGTGGAAAAAATATTCCATGCTCATGGATTGGCAGAATCAACATTGTTACAATGCTCATTCTATCTAAGGTAATCTACAGATTCAACACAATACCCATGAAATTACCAGTAACATTCTTCTCAGACTTAGAAACAGCAATATAGGAATTCACATGGAAATATAAACTACCATGAACAGTCAAAACAATCCTCAGCAAAAAAAAAAAAAAAAAAAAAAGTGGAGGTATCATACTTCCAGACTTTAAACTTTATTATAAAACTATAATAATCAAAACATCCTGGTATTGGTACAAGAACAGGCATATAGACCAATGGAGTAGAATTGAGATTCCAGAAGCAAAACATCAATTTCTCAACCAACTCATCTTCGACAAAGCCTCCACCCCCAACCACTCGGGAGAGGAGAACATATTTCAGTAAATGGTGCTGGGAAAACTGGCTGACCACATGCAGAAGATTGAAACAGGATCCCTACCTATCTCCACACACAAAAAACAACTCTAAATGGATCAGAGACCTAAACTTAAAACCTTAAACTATTAGGACCTTAGAAAATGCAGGAGACACCCTTATGGAAATTTGAACTGGCAACCAATTCCTCATCAAAACCCCAAGAGCCCATGCCATAAGAGATAAGATAGACAAGGGGGACCTCATCAAACTGACAAGCTTCTGCAAAGCCAAAGAAACCATCACGAGAGCAGGGAGACAGCCTACAGACTGATAAAAAATATTTGCTGCCTTTGGAGGCTGAGGTGAGTGGATTGCCTGAGCCCACGGGTTCGAGACCCGCCTGGGCAGCGAGACCTCATCTCTACAATAAATCCAAAAATCAGCTGGGCGTGGCAGCGCATGCCTGTAATTCCGGCTACTGGGAAGGCTGAGGTGGAAGGATCGCCGGAGCCCAGCAGGTCGAGGCTGCGGTGGCCGGGAGCAGCCACTGCACTCCAGTCTGGGCGACAGAGTGAGACTTCAACTCAAAAAAAAAAAAAATTTGCTAACTGTATGTCTGACAAAGGTCTAACATCTAGGATCTACAAGGAACTCAAATGTGCCCAAAAGAAAAAAAAAAACATTCCCATTACAAAGTGGGCAAAAGATATGAAGAGACAGTTCTAAAAAGAAGATATATGAGCAGTCAATAGATACATGAAAAAATGTTTAGCCTCACTAGACAGCAAAGAAATGCCAATTAAACCTCACTGAGATACCACCTAACGCCAGTCAAAATGGCCATCATCAATAACTCAAAAAATAACAGATGCTGGAGAGGATGTGGCGAAAATGGAACACTTCTGCACTGTTGGTGGGCGTGTAAACTGGCACAGACTCTGTGGAAAACAGTGTGACAATTCCTAAAAGTTCTAAAAATCGACCCTTCATATGACCCGCAATCCACGCTACTGGGAAGAGACTCGGAAAAACTCAAGTCACTCTATGAAAATAAACCTGCACATGTGTGTTTGTCACAGTATTGTTCACTGTAGCAAGAACATGAAACCAACTGTGCTGCTCATCAAAAGAGAACTGGATAAAAAAATGTGGTACATATACACAATGGAATATTACACAGTCATTAAGAGGAACAAAATCATGAACTTGGCAGCAACCCGGTTAGACTTAGAGTCTATAATACTGAGTGATCTATCACAGAAACCAAGAACTGAGTATCACATGTTCTCACTCATAAGTGGACCTTGAACAACTATCATAATACTATAATAAAAGGATTGACAGTAGCCGGAAACTGTGCGGCGGTGGGGGGTGGGGTGGCACAGGGAGGTGTGATTGGCAGTAGTGGGTCTGCCTGAGGAAGGAGGGGCACACCTCATCAACAAGGGTACCTGCATAATGAATATTCGTATACCTAACCCTGAATTGTACCCCACAATTTAAAAATAAACAATTTAAAAGTTAAAAAAAAATTTGAAGAGAGGAATTAGGTTTCACAGGTGGGTGAAAACAACTTAGAGGCAGAGAAACAGCATGAGGAAAGGCATAGGATTCTTGAGCAACAGAACATATTAGGAGTTTTATGGGAAAATAGGAGTTCTGTGGGGGGCAAGGAAGTCACTTTCCCCTCCTCCCTTGGCTTTTTAAAGCATCATGCTAATGAGTTTGAACTTTTTCTTGTGGGCAATAACATTTACGCTGGAGGAAGTTAGAGATCAAATTTGTTTTGCAGGTAATATTACTAGGGTGTGAGATTGGAAATGGGGGTTGGAAGCAGGGATCAGAAGATTCTGAACACTGAGGAAAGGAATTTAGATTGTGTCACGTGAGGCATGATGTGGGGTGGCATGATGGAAGCAGTGTTTTCCTTGATATATATGTGCATGCACGAAACAGTTTTTCTTTAGGTTACCCATTTCATGTTAATTCTGAGACAAATCTGACTTGCAAAAGTCATAGTGCACTACGTAATTTGAAAATAGAAAAGCTTCCTAATTAATATTTCAAGCCAATCTCTAATCTTCATTTTATAATAATCTAATATCAGGTGTTACTAATAAATAGCAGCACAAAATAAATGGCAATAAAGGCATAGCTATCTCTTCAAGAAGTTTTTGAAGAAACACGAGTCTTTGGTCTAGATACTTGCCTGTTAAGGAGGAAGGTGAGAAAATACAGTTGGACTTCTACAAAGCTAACTATTTCACAACATATTGTTAGCAGAGCTAAACTACATAATCTTGTGTGTGGATTCTACAATTCTTAAAAAAAAAAAATTTACTGTCACATAGGTTACTGGCTGTGAGACAGAACTCTATGAGAGTACTTAAAGGAAAAGAGTATTTTTTTCACTTTTACATGAAAAATATATAATATGTATTGCATCTTCAAGCCAGTATGCACATGTAGGTTTAATTATATGGAATTGCCTATATTTGATTGTGTTTAATACAATATAGCAATTTCATATGGTTCAACATGATATACACATGTATACATATAAGATTACATATATATAACAATATACAGATCAGGTTATAGTACTAGATATATATATATATTTGTTTGGATCGACTTATAATTTTTTTGTCAGTTGTATTCTACTTGTTAACTCTTCCATTTAATAATGCTCATTAACATTTCTTAGAAGTAGAAGTTATTTTTGGTTCTTTTCAAATATGAATGATCAGTTTTGATAGTCTATTTTTATTTCTTTAATTTATTTAAATATAGCAATTATTCTTTTAAAAATATTTTTAAAAATTATTTATTTTAAAGATGTGGGGTACAATTCAGGATTAGGTAGGTAAGTGATCATTTTTTTTTTTTTTTTAAATTTGAGTCGGAGTCTCACTCTATCACCCAGACTGGAGTGCAGTGGCCGCTCCCAGTCACCGCAGCCTCGACCCGCTGGGCTCCGGCGATCCTTCCGCCTCAGCCTTCCAAGGAGCCGGAATTACAGGCATTCGCTACCAAGCCCGGCTGATTTTTTGATTTATTGTAGAGATGAGGTCTTGCTTCCCAGGCGGGTCTCGAATCCACGGGCTCAGGCAATCCACTCACCTCAGCCTCCCAAAGGCGCGGGATTACAGGCTGAGCCACCGAGCCCGGCTGGTAAGTGATCATTTTACAAGTAAACTTTGGGCTTCCCTTTGGTCCCCACTTTGCCAGGTTTGAGATCATGTACTCTTGCTAATATGAAGTGACCACCCCGGGCAGTTTCCCACCATTGTCAATAGCATTTATTCTAATTTTAAATTTTGTATGTGTTAAGGCAAATATCTAAAATCTCATGCAACTGGTTATATTGTTTGTTGTTTCTGTAGATGTAAGTTCTTAGAGGTTTGTTTCCCCGTGTTTTTGTGACTTTGAGTTTGAGTTCATATTTATAAATTCTGAAAGTCTTGAGTGAGATATATGTCTCTATTTAGGTAGTAACTTGAGAGATCTAGATTCAACATGAACAACATATTCTTTGCAGTTTTGTGAACTCTATAGTTAGTGTGATTTCTGGCTCCAAACATTAAATATAATTTAGTTTGTACTTACAAAATTTCAGGAAAGATTTTTTTTAAGCTTTACCTGGAGCCAAGGCAAAGAGAGATCTCTCTCTATCTCTGTCTCTCTCTCATCTAATGTTTTGTACCACTCCAATTCTATATTATAATGGAATTTCGATAAAGTTTTTTTGTAATATGTATATGCTATAGACTAAATTATGTTCTTCCAAAATTCATATGTTGAAGCTCAACCCCCCAATGCAACTACATTTGGAGACAGATTTTTAAGAGGTAAGTTAGGTTAAATATGGATTGGAGAGGTCTTTCCCATTTAGAGAGAAAAAGGGAAAGGGAATTAAACATATTAAATCTGTTACTGCCATTAACAAAGCCAAGGATGCTTATTAGAAAATTTTCCTTGGGAACTCAGAGAAGGAGAAAATCTCCAGAGAGAAGATATGCCAACAAATACGACTGTTTCCCCTCATGAAACTGCTGCAGGGTGTCATAAGATGTTGTTGTTGTCACTTTATTTGTAAAGTAATGACTGAGGTTTGGAACTGGGGATTAATGGTGAGAAGGAAGAACTGATACATAGCCTTAGAAGTGTCATTTGACCACTGTTGGTTAAAAATATACGACACATTCAACATTAATGGCTTTATCATTGTTGTACTAGGAATATAAAAAATAGCCATAGAGATGGGTTTTTGGTGGAAATTATGCTACTTAAGTTGATTTGAATGGGTCACTGAAAGAAAACCATTATAAAGTCCAAATATCAGTTCATAATAGCAATGATTTTTAAAAAATCCTATCTGTCCCATATTTAAAAAATACTAATGCAAATGAAAATGCAAATATTAAAGAATAAATCTTTTTATGTAGATATAACAAGAATCTTAAAAATTATCCTCACAGGAGGCTGAGGAGGAAAGATTGCTTGAGCCCAGGAGTTTGAAACCAGCCTAGACAACATAGCAAGACCTCATCTCTACAATAAATAAACAATTTAGCTGGATGTAGTGGCATGTACCTGTAGTCCCAGCTACTTGGGAGGCAGAGGTGGAAGGATTTTTTGAGCCCAGGAGGTTGATACTGCAGTGTGCTGTGTTTGTGTCACCGTACTGCGGCCTGGGTGACAGAATGAGACCCCAATTCAAAAGAAAAAAAAACAGAAGAAGATAAATTTCATAAAAATACAGTAAACTCAGCCTATTCTGTACTAACTTAGGCTAGTATATTATTAGGACTTTACTACGCTATATCTTCAAAAATCTTTAAATGATTATACTCTTTTATCCTACTATTCAATAAGTATGCCTGCCTCTTTAAAATCTATACATAGGAATAAAATCCTCTGAAATATTATTGAATGCTCTTTTTAAAGACCAGCTGATTGAAACTCACTCAAATGAAAGTCTTATAAGCATGTTCATAACTATTTTGATCTAAAATTCTTTAGAATACAATTGAAAAGTCTAAAGAACAACAATAATAACAATCTTTGAAATTTTAAAACAAGAAAAAAGTTGACATTGCAGTGAGGTTACTTATTCACTTAGTTCTATTGGTGAAATGTATTTTTCTATGCTTTATACTTAATCACCTAATCAGATTCCAGGTCGAACTGAGATGTAAAGCCCTCTGATTCATAGGCCAAATTTTACCGTTAGATGATTTTTTTCTGAACGAGCAAAATGGTTTTAATTGATATAACTCAAATCCCGTTCAATTTGTCCCAAGATATCTTTTAAAAATGTGTATCAATTGCTGATTCTTTGGTTCTGTCTCATTGTGTTTGTTCATCTAACCTCTCTATCTCTCTTTTTTGTGGAGATTTCCCTATCTACCTCTTTTATCTCACATTGTCTCAAATCAACTTTTGATTTGTTGCATTTATTGAATTATGTATTTATAATTTTTTAAATTGTCTTTGGCTATTATTATTTTTCTCTTGAGTCTGTGGCTCCTGATGGAAGGAAAGAAGGGAATTAACATTCATTTAGAATTTAAAATGTACAATTACCTAATTAGGTCTCTCAAAATATCTGTGAGGTATTATTTCCTCCAGTTTCAAGTGGAAAGTACAGAATCTCTGAAAATTCAAATAACTTGTTCACTCACATGATCAATAGGCAGGATGCTGTTACTCAACACATTATACTATTATTCTAGAATAAAAATTTTTCATAGAATCAATAAACTACATATAAACTGGCCCTTTATTTCTTCATTGGCTTTAAAAAAGACTAGATGTTTTGAGATATAATTCACATACATTATATTCACCCACTTAAAGGTATAACTCAGTCATTTTCAGTATATTAACTGGGTTGTACAATCATTACCACAACCTAATTTTAGAATATTTTTATCAGTCCAAAAAGAATTTTACATATGTTACCCAGTCACTTCCAATTTTCTCCAGTCTCTCAGATCTGAGCAACCAGTAATATACTTTTGGTCTCTATAAATTTGCCTATTTCATAAAAAATGAAATTATATAATATGTGTTATTTGATGATTGGCTACTTCAACTTACTATAATATTTTCAAGCTTTTTCCATGTGGTAGCATGTATCAATAATTCATCCCTTTTTACAGCCAAATAATATTCTATTGTATGTACCAGATTATGTTTGTTTCTCCATTTAACTTTGGTTGTTTCTATTTTTTTGACCACTTTAAAAATCTGCTATGAACATTCTCTACAATTTTTGTGTGGACATATGATTTTATTTCAGGAGTAATGTCAAATTATTTTCCAAAGCGGTTATACTATTTTATATTCTCACCAGGGAATACAAAATGAGGGTTTAAAATTCTCTATATTATTACCAATATAGAGGGTTCAAAATTCTCTATATTATTACCCATGCTTATTATTGTCTATCTTTTGAATCTGGCCATCCCTAATGGGTGTAAAGGGACATCTCATTGTGATTTTAATTTGCATTTCCCCAATGACAAATGATTTTGAGTATGTTTTTATGTGCTTATTAATCATTTTATACCTTCTTTAGAGAAATGTCTACTCAAATTTTTTTGTCTACTTTTCATTGGGTTATTTGTCTTTGTATTACTGAGTTGTAAGTGTTCTTTACATATTCAGGATATAAATCCTCTCTCAGATACATGACTTGTGAGCATTTTCTCTCCTGTAGCTATTTATTCTTGTAATATCTTTGGGTTTGGTATCAGGGTACTACTGGCCTCATGAAATGACTTAGAAAGTGTTCCCCTCTTTCTCATTATTTGGAAGAGTATGTATAAAGTTGTGTGTAGAATTGATATTATCTCATCTTTAAGTGTTTGGTAGAATTTCATCATGAGTCACTTTGGCCTAGTACTTTTTTATTACTGGAATTTCTTAAATTACTGATTCAATTGTTTTGCTTACTACGTCTGTTCAGGCTTTCTATTTCTTCTTGAGTTACTTATGATATTTTGTGTTTTCTGGGAATTTTTCAATTTCATCTAACTTATCTAATGTATTGGTATGCAGTTATTCATAGTATTCCCTTGTATTCCTTAGGTCAATGATGCAGTCACCTTTTTCTTTCCTGATTTATATAATCTGGGTATGCGCTCCTTAATTCTTGGTCAGTTTAGATAAAGTTTTGTCAATTGTGTTGATCTTTTCAAAGAACTAACTTTGGTTTCATCGATTTTCTCCATTGTTTTTCTATTATCTATTTCATTCATATTTTCTCCTACTTTTGAAAATATTTCCTTCTTTTTTCTTGCTTTAGGTTTAGTTTGCTCTCCTTTTTCTAAGTTCTTAAAGTGAAAGATTAGGATATTGATGTAAGATCTTTTTTAAGATATTCATAGTTGTAAATTTCCCTCTAAGCACTATTTTAGCTATATCCCATATTTCAAAATTTTATTTATTTATCCTTTGGCCCATTGGTTAATTAAAAGTGTGTTGTTTAATTTTCACATATATGTGAATTCCCCAAATTTTCCTCTTTTATTGATTTCTGATTTCATTATCTTGTAGTTGGAGAAAATACTTTGTATGATTTCAATTATTTTAAGTTTACTGAAGTCTGTTTAATGGCCTAGCATATTGTCTTTCCTGCAGAGTATTATGCGTGTACCTGAGAAAAATGAGTACTTTGCTGTTGTTGAATGGAGTGTTCTATAGATGTTTGTTAGTCTAGTTAATGTATAGTGTTGTCCAAATCTTCTAATTCCTTGTTAATCTTTTGCTTAGGTGTTCTATCCATTTTTGAAGGTTAGAGATTGAATTCTCATACTATTATTTTTAAATTGTTGATTTCTTCCTTCAGTTCTATCAATTTTATTTTGATTGCTGTTTGTATGACACCCTTTTTTCATCTTTTTTACTTTCAGTCTGTTTCTTTGAATTTATAGTGTATCTCCTGTAGAGAGCAAATAGTTGGATCTATTTTGGATTAAAATATATTCTGCTAATATTTGCCTTTTTATTAGTGAGTTTAAGGAAGGATCTACATCTACCATTATGCTAACTGCTCTTTACAGTTTTTATGTCTTTGTTTCTGTATTCTTCCAAATTGATTTTCTTTTGTGTTAAATAGATATTTTCTAGGGTACCATTTTAATTACTGTGTTGATTATTTTGCTATATTTTGTTAGTTATTTTCTTAGTGGTTGCCCTGGGGTTACACTTAACATCTTATTTTAAAATAATCTAATACTCTAGTGCACATTAATATTAACTTCACAGTATACTGAAACTTTACTTCAATATAGATCTGTTCTCTTTTATTTCTATTATTTTTGATGCAAATTACATCTTTGTACATTATAAACCCTTTAATACAGGTTTATAATTGTTGCTTTATGTAACTACCTTTTAAATCATATAAAAGAAAGAGTTACAAAAATTACATTTACCTATTGTACTGTACTGAATGTATCCTCTTGAAAATTATGTACTAAAATACTAACCCCCAATGTGATGCTGTTAGGGTGTAAGAGAACAAAGAGAGCAAAGCCCTCATAAATGGAATTAGTGTCCTTATTTAAAAGAATATTAGAGAACTCTCTCATCCCATTTTGTCATGTGAGGACACAGCAAGATGGCATTTGTTTATGAACCAGGAGGTGGGACCCCACCAGAAACTGAACCTGTTGGAATCTTAATCTTTAACTTTCCAGACTCCAGCATTGTGAGAAATAAATGTTTGTTGTTAAAATCACCCAGTCTGTGGTATTTTTGAAGACACCCATAAAGTTATTTTTATAGACACTCGGTATATCATTATGTGAATTAGAGTTATTGTCTAGTGTATTTTCATTTCAGCTTGAAAGATTATCTTTAGTAAATCTTGTAGGAAAGGTTTGCTATTAACAAATTCCCGTAGGTTTTTTTTTTTTTTGAGTTGGAGTTTCACTCTCTTGCCCAGACTGGAGTGCAGTGGCCGCTCCCAGCCACAGCAGCCTCGACCTGCTGGGCTCTGGCGATCCTTCCGCCTCAGCCTTCCAAGTAGCCAGAATTACAGGCATGAGCTACCACGTCCGGCTGATTTTTTGATTTATTGTAAGATGAGGTCTCGCTGCCCAGGCGGGTCTCGAACCCGTGGGCTCAGGCAATCCACTCACCTCAGCCTCCCAAAGGCATGGGATTACAGGCTGAGCCACCGAGCCCGGCTGGGTTTTTTGTTTTTTTGTTTTTTTGAACTTAGAAATATCCCAATTTCTCCTTAATTTTTGAAAGAGTTTCACTGGATATATAGTTCTTAGTTGCCAATATTGCTCTTCAGCATTTTGAATGTCCATCCCACTGCTTTTTTGTCTTTCCTGGTTTCTGGTGAGAAATCAGCTGTTAATCTCATTTAGTTTTTATGTGATGAGCTGTTTTTCTTTAGCTGATGACAAGATTCTTTATCTTTTGACAATCTGAGTAGGTTTGAGTTTCCTTGACTTTTTCTTAAAGTTCATTGAACTTCTTGGGAGTATAGAGTGATGTTTTTCAGCAAATTTAGGAAGTTTATGAATTTTTTTAAAAATATTTTTTCTGCCCCTCTTTCTCCTATGCTTCTAAAACTTCCGTTGTGTGTCTGTTGGTATATTTGATGGTGTCCCACAGATTTCTGAGATGTTATTTATTTGTTTTCATATATTTTTCTTTCTGTTTTTCTGCCTGGGCAATCTTAACTGACCTGTCTTCAAATTCACTGGTTCTTTATTTTGCAAGTTCAAATCTGCTCTTGAGCTCCTCTAGTGAATTTTTCATTTCAGTTTTTGTACTTCAAAATTCAAGAATATCAGTTTTTAAAATAATTTGTCTGTTTATTGATAGTTTTTGTTTGGTAAATCACAACTGTCATATTTTCCTTTAGTTCTTTAAACAGAATTCCTGTTAGTTCTTGAAACACATTTATAGTAGGTTATCTAAAGTCTTTGTCTAGTAAGTCTAAAATCTGAGTCCCCTCACAGACTAGATTTTTCATTCCTGTGTATTCACCATAATTTTCCTGTTGAAAATTATAGGTTTCAGATCATGTGATATGGCAAATCTGGAATTCAGATACCTTTCCTCATGTTTGTTATTGATTTTTGTTGATGATGTTGCTGATTGTTGTTGTTGTTGTTTGGTTAGTGATTTTTATGGGATTAATTCTGTAGTTTGTGTTTTCTTTAGTGGGTAACCACTGAAGTCTCTGATTAGCAAAGTGGTCAGCAAATGATTGGTCAAATATTTTTTAAAATGCCTTTAACCAGTAAGTCTTCTACCTTTTGCCAAGGAGCTTTGCTTATGTTGGGGCACTCTTCAGACAGTTTTTAAATTCTGAATTTTAAATTCTTAAAATTTGCCTCACCTCCTGCTTGTACCAGGCTTCAAGGACAGCTAGAGATGAGAAACTGGGGGCACTTTTTGGTCTTTCCTCAGCATGCACACACTTATGCTTATACATGTGGCTTCTAAATGCCTTCTAAATCCCTTTTCAAAGGACTCTATGGATATCTTATTCGCACATCTTCCTGTTATGGTTATGATGACATGGTATTGTAATCATTTATGATGTTAAATAATTGCTGCTGATTGTTTTCAACAAATGCCCTGGAGATAGGACTTTTTGGAGCTGTAAATCAAGTCAAGCAATGACAATGCTCTGTGAATACAGCTTTTTCAGAAATTTGTAAGACAGTTTAAATAGTAATGATGCTCTGGGGATGGTATTATTTGAGAAGTTCCAAAATTGGTCTGCTCCTTCCAGTGCTCCAAGACTGTTGGTTTTCAAGATAACTAAGAACTCGAGAGAGAGAGAGAGATGAATGTGGGGCAAGATAAAAAGCCATAAACTTTGTTGTGCTTAAACAAATCAGATTTTTAAAAAATACTCCTCAAATCGTTGCAAGTCTTTGATTAATTTTCAGATTTCTGAAAAGGTTTATTCAGATAATTTTTTTAATGTTTTCATGGAGGAGTGAATTTATGGAAATCTTTACTCTGAAATTTCAGAAATTTGAAGTCCCTTCATGACTGTTATTATTTTTTTTAACCTGATTCTTTTCTCAGTATTTCAGTGAACCAGTTTCCATTTTGGAGAAGAAAGTTCTTCTTATAAATATTATTCTTGCCTTGAAATTGTTCTGTGTCATCCTAAAACCAGGCAATAAATATATTGAGTTTAAATATTTTCAAGTTATTAGCACAGTTATTAGCAAGTGTCTATGCCAATCAGGTATTATCTATTACTTATTAGGTATACTCATTACTTTTCTTCAACCAACTATTCTTTGAATTTTGGAGGTGGCAGAGTCTTTGAAAAATATGGTGATAGTATTAATTCTAACTGCCAAAATTATACTTGTGCTAGTATAAAAAGACACACATTTAAAAAATAAGCGAATGGATCCAAGTCCCTAAGATATCTCTAGAACACAGATTACAAATTCTCTTTTTAAATTTTGCAGTACATTTGTTGATAGTCTCAGTTCTTATGTTTTCTCCCATTTTTGTATCTGAGAAGTTTATCCTTGCAAGTAAACAGAAAGGATGAAGTCAACATTTATTGAGGGCTGATTAAGTGTTAATCCCTATGTTATGAAAAATGCTTTGCCAATAATAGGTGTTTAATAATTGTATTTTGAGTAAATACTACTTTACTAATATTATTTCAGCCTCCCTGTTTCCTCAACTTTTGACAGTTAAACATCTCCCCCTATAAAGAACTGGAATAACTTTTTCATATCGTACACTCAAGAAGCAGCAGAATGAGTGGGAAAAAAGTACTAGTGAAATTAAGAATAGATTGAGTATAGACTTTTGGAAACTTTAGAAATCTCTCAGTTTTCATAATGCTTAAGATCTGCTTCTTCAAAAGATCCATCAGTATAAAATTATAAAAACAACAGTTTGTTCTCAGGGAGGCAATTGTGATGACAGTCTTAGCATCCAAATTACTTTCTTCTCCTGTCCTATTGTGTGCTACTCACAGGACAATTTGCCATCACCAAACTAGCATTAATGTTCAGGGGAGCAAAGCCTACATTCAACTTTGTAATCTCTTAATTATGTTTGTTTCTATCAAGCTCCTGTGCCCACTTTATCTAGCATTTTAGATATGAATTGGAACATGGTAACCCCATGTCATAGGTACTGTAATTACTTCTACTTTAATTTTTCCATGTATTTTAACTTGATTTCATGTAAAACATCTGGAGACACTAATGACTACCTGTCCTATAAACTTACACTCCAATTTGCCCTTGTGACAGTCATGTTATTAACTGACTCAGAATGAACTTCCAATTAATCATCTGACAAATATGGATGGTCCACCTGCCTGCACTAGTTTTAATATGCAGTTTTAGTATCCACCACAAAATGATATCCTCTGCAGTACTGCCTATGAAAATTTTGAACAAGGAGTAAGACAGTTTATTTACTTCCCAGTCAAAATTATAGAGGAAAACAAAATGTTTTCATCATATTTTATAATCATTATCTATTGTATGTTTAGTGTTAGGTTCAATTTACAAGCCACTAGAGAGTGCCCTGTGTGTCTTCCTCATGCCTCCCATCCCACCCCCAACAATTTATTAATATAGACAGTTTCTTGCATGGTATTTCTCCTTCAGGCAGTTAGTTTTTCTTTACTGTTTTGACTGCATTCCAATCTGTGTAATTACACTGTCCTTCCTCTTAAAGAAAAATAAAATCCTGCCAAATCATAGTGGTTTTCATTAAAGAAGTTATTCTTTAGTGCCTTTCTTAAGACAAACAAGAAACGATCAAATTGCCTTTTCATTGCCACATAGTAGCTGTGGTCAAACAAGAGGGAATGGGTTATAAAAATAGATAAATGCCTCCTAGTTAGTTTCATAATGAACTTTGGGTCTTTTGATGAAAGGCATTATGGAAATAGAGAGTGATAGATATTGTACTAGTGGCTCCTGCTATAGACAGCAGAGAGAAAAGTTCTTCCTAGTTTATTCTCCTTAGGCCCCAACATTCATGTTAATCAATATACCAAGTTTTAAATTTCATTCCAACATGCTAAGAAAGCAGAAAACATGCTCAGAATAATTAAATAAGTGATTCATTAGGATTATATGCAACCACTAATATATCACAAATCCTTGACATCTGTATGAATTCTTGAGCAACATTTAGTAAACAGAATTATTTTTTAGGGAAGTTCACAATTTAAAGAAGTTTGCCATGTAAAACTACCTTAAAAGACAATTTTAATTTGCAAAATATAAAAAAAGATTGTACATATACATAATAAAATCACAAACACAGGCATATGTATATATTAGGCTTAGCAAATGCTTAAGAATGATCATTTTCTTGTAATCAATGTTTAAAATTAAAATGTGAGCTTGAGGTTTTGCTACTTATTTAATATTAAAAGATTATTTGCTGGTTATAAAGTAGTATAGCTTTTACAAGATATCTTTTTTATAATTGCAAATAGAATACTTTTCCTTAAAAAAATTTGAAAATTGCCTCACCAACTAGAAAAAGCAGACATAAATAGTTTGTAGAATATCTTTTCAGATTATAACCTGCATAATAGTATTATGTAATCCTTTTTGTTTGTTTTGTTTAGCACTACAACAGAAACATTTTCCATGTTCCTGGATATCTTATGCAGTATAGATCTGGTTCACAAAATAAGTGGTTGGAATTGTAAAATGTTTTAGTTTTTTAGTATTCTAAGTAGTGTTCCAATAAACATTCTTAATGTGTATCACTGCAGTCATCTACAAAAGATTTGTATTATATTTGGTGAGTTTCTTAGGTTAGAGTCCTAAGTAAAATTATTAGATTAGATATATAATATTTTCAGGCTTTTTATTTTTGATGCCATTTGCTCTAGAGAAGCTTATAGCTTTCCAGTATCACTGCTACCGAAGATAATTATGAGTTATTTTTATTTTTTGTGATTCTGAAAGGCAAAAGAATAAGCATGTAAATTTTTATAATATTCATTAATATTTTTCCATGCCTCTTGGTCATTTGAATTTTCTATTTTGAAATCACTCAGCCGGGCTCGGTGGCTCAGCCTATAATCCTGCGCGTTGGGAGGCTGAGGTCAATGAATTGCCTGAGCCCACAGGTTCGAGACCCGCCTGAGCAACTTGGCGAGACCTCATCTCTACAATAAATCAAAAAATTAGCCGGGTGTGGTAGTGCACGCCTGTAGTTCCAGCTACTTGGAATGCTGAGCGGAAGAATCGCTGGAGCGCAGCAGGTGGAGGCTGCGGTGGCTGGGAGCGGCCACTGCACTCCAGTCTGGGTGACTGAGTGAGACTCCAACTCAAAAAAAAAAAAAAAGAAAAGAAATCACTCATTAATTCTTTTGCATATTTTCCTATTCAAGTATTCCTCCAAAAAGGCATGAGTTAATACAGTACCACAGTTTGTAGTCTACTTTAGGTGTCAAATTTATAATCTAGTATTGAATGTTTTAATTAACTAACTCATTATTTGAGTGTTTTCATTAACTAACTCATTATTTATTTTGAATTTAGATAGACTTACAGAGAAGTTAAAATAAAATGGTTGGTTTAATTTAAATAAGTTATGAGAATATGACCGAAAAGGCTACATATCCTACCTGTTAGGTGCCAACTAAACTCGTTACCTTTGTCGGTATACTGGGAGAGCAGTTGAATGGAAAACTGGTTGAAGACTCCGGGTCAAGGGGGAAAATGACTACTTTTCCCCCCTGTCCCACCTTTTCATTTGAAAATTAGCTTTAATTATAGGGTGTGTACCCTTATTGGACATAACTCAAAGAATTCATTCCTTCTTATCACAGATTATGTGTCATGGACACTTTTCACTGAGGAAATTCTTTTTAGTTTTAGTTTTAGAAAACTGTACTGACTGAAAGCCCAATTAAAACTCCATTCAAAATATCCAGCAGTCTTCATCACATGCTCACGATGATTAGGGAATTAAAATATAGCACCTTGACAAACTAAGGCCATTCATTAGACAGGCCTCCTTATAATGATGTCAGGACTGCCACCCCAGTGGTTGTCTCTCCCAGAATTTCACAGTTCCCATTGGAATTGCCCATGGGTTGTTATCTCTCTCATCTTTCTGCATCCCATGGCAGATATCTTTTATTTTCAACCAAGGACAGTCCTCTATGTTATTTCAGTACTCCAACTACTTCTAATAATTAAAGGTACAGCAGTAAGTATGAATTATGCAATATAACTTTCTCATACATACTAGATATAACAATCTAGTATGATAATTTAAGAGACAATTAAAAAAGTATGATGGACAGAGAGTAAACATTTTAGAGAAAATTACCAAAAGGATAAATTAAGGGCTTACCAATAAACTTCATATATATCTACACTTCTTGATATTTATCTATTCATCTCAAATGACACATTCAGCAATTTTTTTTCTTTTGAGTTTTACTCTGGGCTGTACACTACTGTTCTAGGTGCTAGGGATGCAGCTATTTTTTGGAAGAGAAAAAAGATTCCTGTCTACATTGTAGAAGTAAAGAACAACAAAGACCAATACATAAATAAATTAGGTAGTACTCCAGTGGAAAAAGTGCTAAGAAGGAAAGTAAAGTAAAGAATGATGCTAAAAAGTGTGGCAAGTGCTGTGGAGATGGTTTAATTAAACCTTTATATAAGGTGGCACAAAAAGGTCCTTGAGAAAGTCAAAGTTTTGTAAGATAATTACCCTGGTACAGATGTGGGGGTCCCGGGCAGAGGGAAGAGCCAGGGCAAAGCTCTGTATGGGAAAAATCTTGGCATATTGGAGGAACAGAAAAAGGTTGTGACTGGAAAAGAGTGACCCAAGGTTCAGAAAAGGTGAACACACATTTAGAAAGGTAAGAGGGTCCAGACCCTGGAGAGCCTCGTAGCTCATTGTAAGGACTTTGCCTCTGAATGAAAAGTGAAGCCAGCCGGGCTCAGTGGCTCAACCTGTAATCCCGCGCTTTGGGAGGCCGAGGTGAGTGGATTGTCTGAGCCCGCGGGTTCAAGACCTGCCTGGCCAACTTGGCGAGGCCTCATCTCCACAATAAATCAAAAAGTTAGCTGGACGTGGTAGCGCTCGCCTGTAGTTCCAGCTACTTAGAAGGCTGAGCGGAAGGATCGCCGGAGCTCAGCAGGTCGAGGCTGTGGTGGCCGGGAGCGGCCACTACCCTCCAGTCTGGGCGACAGAGTGTGACTCCAACTCAAAAAAAAAAAGAAGAAAGAAAAGTGAAGCCACTAAACAATTTTATTGAGAAATGTTTAAGTGATTGATCCTTTGATTGACTAAATAAATAAGGTAACCAAGCAGCTTTATTGTCTTCTTCATTACCCTTAGACCTAGGAAGGGATTAAGGACAGGCACTACTGCCCCGGGCGAGTAGAGTTACAGCTCTTTCCATTCCAGGCAAGGGTCAGTGCTGGATAAGAGCTAGGAGCATGGTGGTTATACCAACAGCAACCCAACAAGTCCAAGGAGCATTCTATCCACTTCATTTCATTAGGGGTGGACATTGTGGGGTGTGAGAGAACCAAAAGTGTAAAGGATGATTCCAAACATTTGACCTGACCAATAGGGAGGGAATAACACTCACTAATGGAATGGGGAAGACTGCCAAAAAAAAAAAAAAAGGCTTGGAGAGAGAACACGAGAAGTCTACTTTCAGGTGTGTTGCATCTGCGATACCTATTAGACATTCAAGTAGAGATTCTAAGTATACAGTTTTATATGTGAATCTGGAGGGAACTCTGTGCGTTCTGTGTGAGGCCAAGACTGAACATACTAACTTAGGAGTCTAAGAAAATAGATATTATCCTCACTGTGGTCCCACTTTAGCTTTGGCTAAAGTCCATGACTCTACTAGTCAATCTACTTCATTTATTCTTTTCAAGATTGTATTTTTTTGTATCTGAAATTTTGTACATTACTCTGAAATAGTCTTCCCTCTTCTTTCTATTCAGACTCCTACCAATTTTTAAACTCCTTCCTTTTGTGTAACATTTTCATCAGTCATCCTAGACTAAGAGTTTGTTTGTGCCTTTTTGCAGTATTTCTTACTATCTTACACTGCTATTAAATTCTTGCCTTCTAGAAATTTCTCTATAAATTTTCTCACTTAAAGGAATGAGTCTAAAGGCATGTATCAGGAGTCTCGAGCATTGCTTTGCCTAAAGTAGATGTTCCCAAATATGTATTTATTTATTTAACTGGAATGACATTGTGCTATTCTTTTTTTTTTTTTTTTTTGAGTTGGAGTCTCACTCTGTTGCCCAGACTGGAGTGCAGTGGCCGCTCCTGGCCACCGCAGCCTCGACCTGCTGGGCTCCGGCGATCCTTCCGCCTCTGCCTTCCCAGTAGCTGGGATTACAGGCATGCGCTACCACATCCGGTTAATTTTTTTATTTATTGTAGAGATGAGGTCTCGCTGCCCAGGTGGGTCTCGAACCCACGGGCTCAGGCAATCCACTCACCTCAGCTTCCCAAAGGCGCAGGATTACAGGCTGAGCCACCGAGCCCGGCTGTGCTGTTCTTAATAAATAAATCATCATAACTTCCTCTTCTTGCTTATAGTAATAGTGTTTACTTAGTATTCTAGAGTGGGGTTATTTTATTATCTCCTTCGTTAAATTTTGTCACTAATGAGCAACTGTCCATTTTTTTCTCTTGCTCACCTTAAATTTTAATTTATAAAATCTTTGGTTGATTTGAAATAAATGGCAAATTGGTTAACTAAGATATTAAAATGAAGCTACATATATACAGCAAGTATATAGCTTGATGCCTGACCTAGATTTGACATTTATTCATTTATACTATCTCCTTCATTAGCTTATTGGTCACTGAATAGTTATTTATAAAATCTACACAGAAACATCAGAATAGGTGAAAAATAATAAAACATCGCAACCAACAAACTTAGGCCTTTATTTTCTAAAATATAAAAAATAAAAGGTACACCAAAAAATCAAAAAAATAAGTATTGATATGGATTAGATGCTATCTCAATGATATTACCCATATCTTTTTAACAATCTTTACTTATAGCTGTTGTCTAACAAAAATGCTCATTGAAACTCCTCTAGGTATTTCGCTAAATATTGTTACGTAGTAAGAAAAATGAAATTTCCATGTTTCAACTACATTTTTCAAAAAGCAGTTACAACTCTTATGACAAAAGTATTAAAAATTTATGTGCCTGAGTTGTAACACTATGAATCAACATTTTAACATAACATTTCAATTTTTCCACCTCACTCACTTAAGGACACTGTGTACCGTTGGCAACTTATCTGTGAGATGCCATTTTATAACCCTAGAAAAATATAAATAATAACTTCCTAAGTTAAGATTAGGCTAAGAGCTAGCAATCTAAAATAATTCTGCATTCTAATCATATATAACTTATCTTCAGTGGTAACACATAAAAATATCACAATGAACAAAAGAAAACAACATGTTTAAGTTTTGTGTGATATGTATCAGCTAATAATGGTGACATTTGTTTTGTGAATGAACATGACCTTCTCATTATTATCTTGCATTTTGTTGCAAGATAATAATGGTTTTGGTACTGCAAAATTACTAAAGTCATTTTTAAAAAATGTACCTAATTATAGCTTTTTATACTCTGTCAATTAGTTATAAGTTATTTGAAGGTAAGAATGTTTGTTAGCAATGGTTGCCCCAATGTTTAATGGGTCAAGAGCCAGAATTAATACTATCCCTAAGATATTTTGATATTGCCTACCCAATAACAGTATTGCACTTTATATCTCTTTTGTGGCAGTGACAGATGTACACTGATCCATTTTTAGGCTCTGGTTCTGCCTTTCTTCACCATAGGCATGCATTTACAAGTAAGCTAATCAGGAATAAAAAGGATTTTCTTTGTTAATGGAATAAAGAAAAAGAAACTAATTTTAAAATAAAATATGTCAGATAAACACAACAATGTTTTATATATCCAGAGAAGAATAACCCACAATGAAGTTTTTAAAGCTAAGGGAAAATCCAGAAAACAGAGACTAGATCTATTTGACCTAGTATTTAAAAATTTGTGTTGTGAGTTTACATGACTCTAATGTTTATTGGTAGTCTTAGCCTGTAATAAAAGAGTCTCTCTCAATCTCTCTCTCTTTCAATCTCTCTCTCTCACACACACACACATACACACACAAATATACTTTATTGATTCTGTTTGCTACCACTGCAGAGTAGTTTAGATTACCTTTAGATTTCCTTGCAGACAGTATAGCTTAGTGAATAAGTAGTCTGCTCCACCATATAACTGTGTGACTTTGCTTCCCTGTTTCTCAATTTCTACACCTGAAAAATGGAGATAATAATAAGGGTCAAATTTAGGAGTTAAAAAGATGCTTTTTGTGTTAGAGTAAATAAATCACAAGGAAGAGTAAAGAGGATGTGAGAAGGACCAGAAAGTGGAATTGTAAGCAGCTCAAGGATCAGACAAACAGGTAAGGCAGCAAAAGTCCAGTTTCTCTTAAATCTCACCCTGGAACCCTAACTCTCTTCTTGCTGTCTCTTAGTTTTGTCTCTTCTCAGTCTCAAGCTCTGTGCTGAAATCTTCCTACTTTGTTTTCCACAGGACAAAAATTAGCAATCACTGCATGATACACCTCATAGCTAGCAGCAAGATTAGGTACCAAGGCTGGTGTTAGTCATTTTCTGTAGCGAGGATGTTCCCCCCTTCTAGAGCTGCTGGAGGCAATCGTGAGAGAACAGGAAATACCAGTTAGCAGGTGGAGCCAGGTGGTCATCTCTTTTGTGAACCAGGTGGTCTCCAAGGAACTCTCCTTGTCCCATAAGGATAAGCTTGAAGTGAATCTCACCGTTTAGGGATTTGCTCAGCTACTAGAAGCTACTTTGGATTGTATTTAGTTTATCTTTATGGATTTTTCTTAAGCATTCTTTCTCTTTAATGTAAATGTATTATTCAGATAAAACAAAACTTCTATCTGCTCCCATTTTCCCAAGGCAAAAACTAGCTTTTCAGTTATCTTAAAGCCCTTTCCCTTTTAAGCAAAAGAAAACCCTGTGGCAATGAGCAAATTTTTGCATTCCAAATGACCTGAATGCATTTCAAATGGCAATATTCAAAAGACTGAATGACTTTTACTTTTTGAAAACAAAGTTTTTTATACTTTTGTTTGACTCTCACTTACAAAAAGTGGATGATCATAGGTACTGACCAGATTTGGAAAGAGAAGGGGAGTAAAGAGAGTAGGTGAAAGATAGGAAAAGAGACTAGAATATCCAGAATGTAGGGTTCCTAAGAACCTACACTGAATGGTCAGGGGATACGCCTAGCAGAATCAGTGTCATCAAAATTACATGAGAACTGTTAGCAAAAATAAGAACATGGTCAAAACCGAAGAAGTGATGCAGAGTGGGGACAAAGTTTAACTGTGAAAAGGAAAATGAGTCAAATTCAGAAGAAGAAATTATGAAGAATGAGTCAAAATGCAAAATGCAAGAGATTTAGCAATCAGTCCATTAAAAATTGCGTTATTTCTGGATCCAGGCCAGAAGTCTCTGACTGCAATGAACTGGTATTAGAATAGCAAAGTTTGGCACATCAATTTCTTTATGAAGCATGCTATATTGCTCAATTAATAGAACCAGTTATTCCAGGATCCAGTGCTTTACAAATACATACCACTCTCTTGCAGTACAAAATTATCCAAATCTTTCCAATTTATCCAAATGTGTACAGGTTCTACAAAAATTCAAAGAAAGTTTTGGGACAAGCATCTGGCATTGTTGCTAAGACTTAATAAATCCTGCAAATTAGTCCGCCTCCTTCCTTGTCAAACAAGGATAACTCCTTCATGAATTTAATTACAGTCAAGAATCTAAATTACTGGGCTGGTATGTGGAATGTGTGTCTTTCCTAACACAGAGACTCCTTGATACAACACTGCCCTGATCTGTCATGATATTATAATAGAAAACTCTGCAGTTACAATGAAACAGACAGAAAGTTGATAAATGAGGTTTTGGACTAAAGCATTTAGGAACCCACAAAAATCAATTATGGTAAATATTACTGGAAAACCCACCTGATATTCCTTTGGGAGTTTTTACTGTGGTGACTTACTTGTAGAGAGAGAAACCAGGAAAACACTTTTTCCACTTGGTAAATGTACAAATTCCATAATAACAAATATTCACAAAGGTAATAATGTTTTTGCATATGTTTAGAGGTTTACTCTATTTCCTGGTAAATTTGTCACATTGAACCTTTTATGTTCCAGACTTAAGCATAAAGGTGTCTTATATATCATATTCCCAGATCCTCTGTGATTTTGATACAGATATATGTTTGACACTGCGCAATAGTCAGCTGTCAGTATTTGCCAGAATGATGACTGCAGTCTAGGTTTAACAAGTGTGGCATAAGTTAAATGGATAATTCTTCAACATAATTTCATTAGGCTGTATCTTCATTAAACTCTTTTATGTGTGATGTAATCTTGTCATTCTAATACATAATATTCTGATGTCACCTGGCATCTAAGCATTTACAAATTCTGTCATAACAGGAACTCTTAGAGTTTTAGTACAGGTAGTAAAATGAACATTATGTTTGTGCAGATGTTTTCATCTCTGCTTGAGCAAACTTTGAAATAACAGTGATGATATTTGTTTGCAAAGAGCTTTGTCTTCCACAATGATTTTATATTGTGTCAACCTATGTTAGGTTTAAATGTTAAGTGCTTTTACCTATGTAGCATGTGCC
Organism: Carlito syrichta; assembly: GCF_000164805.1. Classification (NCBI taxonomy): domain Eukaryota; kingdom Metazoa; phylum Chordata; class Mammalia; order Primates; family Tarsiidae; genus Carlito; species Carlito syrichta. The sequence continues at coordinate 765,670 of NW_007253785.1, forward strand.
ACATTCTTTTTGTTTGTTTGTTTGTTAATCATATCAAACCACCAACTCATATTTAGCTTCTCATCAAATAAGACTTCTAAATTTTGTGGTACTTATAATTCACTCCATTTCTATTAAGTCATATCTTCCCTACCTTGTGTTTGCTCACTTGGTTTCTTGAACCCAAGTATAAGACCTTTATCCTTGATTTCTTTCATCTTGTTTTCAGTCTATAGCATTGGCCTATTAAAGTCTTTTTAAATTCAGATTCTGTCACCCAACATATTCATTATCTTTTAAATCTAAGCAAGTTGAAGGAGGTGTGTTTAATTTGTAGCCCAGTCAGTATTGCACAGCTGTTCTTGGAAAAATAGAGCGTGATTAAACATCATGTGGAGGAGAGGTAATTACTTTCTTTTGTCCCTGGAGAAGATGGTTTCAAAGTCTTGCAAAACTAAGATATTGAAGAAGCTCAAAGAATTAATCTTCTAAATATTTACTTTCAATCCATATTCATTTCAAACTTTGTTCTATGTAGAAACTAAGCTCTGGTTTGTTTTGTTAAGAGTGCCAGTTTTTCCTCCCTAGACATACTCAAGGTCGACATAGAAATTAAATTTCTGCCATCGTAAATTTATGGCTTATTTCTTCTTCTAAGAGTCATTCCAATCACAATTTGCAAGTGTTCCAAGGTTAGTTTGAATGATTAATTTAGAAAAGTTCAAATTATTGCTCATTAAAACATGTACAATTTTTTTTCTTGAAAGCTTAAGTTATAATGGAAAAATATGTTTTAAAATATTTCAGTGGAAAATATTTCAGTATATAGGTTTAACTTTTCCAGTCTGAAATTTAGAAAGTCATGTATGTAATAGTCTATAACAGTGAGAACACTTAAATCAGACTTACTTTTTTTAAAAAAGAAAGTTTCATGTAATTTTATTAACACATTTGAACATGCATACCATAATTTCATTTTCTTTTCTTTTTTTGAACTCAAATTTACATTGTATTTCAAGTCACTTCTGAATTAGATCATTCTTTTCGGTGGTTCATATTTTACAGGACCTAGTTCATAGTTTCCAATCCACTTCCTATTGAACGCTAAATCTTTATAAACTATATCATATAAGGAAGAGGGTGTAATAATAAGATATGTTAACATTTAAAAGTTCAGTAAATATTAAGTATTTCCTATTTACTGTTTATTAATTTCCTGTTAAAGTTCTGACATATTCACAGTAAATCTAACAAAAAACAATACTTAGATAAAATGTATTTTAAAATATTTAGAAAAAGATGAACTTATAATACTGGCATTATATTGCATTTGTGAAAATAAAAGCAAATATCACACTATTGTATAAAACCTGGTATGTAGCTTGGATGCATTTGACCAAGAATGATGCACAGGGACTCAACACACAATTTTCTGTTTTCTGTTCAACCAGGGTTACCCTTCAATTGCATTGTTTTCTCAGTAGTTTCTGGTGGCATTCATAGTTCCTGGTGAATCCAGAGTCTTCAATGACTTTCAGGGATGCTTCAGAAACTTGGAGAATGAAATGCAGTGGTAGCATGTGCTTCATCAATAGCAGTGTCCTCTTACATGATGTCCATGTGGTAGTTGGTGCTAGTAGTCTATGCTGTGCCAGAGGAACTTGATATAAGCATGGAGAGGAGAAAGAAAGAGAAATTTATTCTCTTCCACACAAAAGTTTCCTGTAGTTCCTTATGATTCTACCCTCTGATCCTTGATTTGGGCAATATAGTTCATTTATAGCATCTGTCTACACTTAGCAGTACTGTGCAAACTTAGCCTGAAAACTGACCAGTCTAAGCTAACATATAAGACAGCTCTCCACTTCTACTGCAAATAATTGAATTTATCAAATCAATAAAAAATCATGTTAAATGAAATGTAGGGTTCTTGTACACATTTGTTTCCTTTAATGTTGAGTATTAGAGGCTACATAGCAAATTATAACACAGTACAGGATCTACATGGTGACAAAACCTTGCTGATTTTTTTTTACAGTTAGCAAACATTTACAACTAATATGTTTTTTAATTCATTAGTTTATTTAGTCATTCTGCTCTTCAACAAAACTAAATGCATTATTGAATCTAGTAGAATTGGTAACAATTATTTGATAGATCAGAGCATTTTTTTTTTCCTGTGGCCTAATTAAGGTTCATTAGCAGAATACTAAATAAGCCCTTTCCTGCTGTAGATACGCTAGATGTTGGACACACGCTCTGAGTGAAGCAAGTGATTCCTAATTTATTTAGTAAATGTTTTTCTATTTTCTCTTCTTTTGGTATATGTTTCAATCTATATGTTGCCTATAACTATTGTGATACATGTATATATATGTTTGTGTTTGTGTGTGTGTATATATTTGAACAAATAATGAAGTTTTTCAGAAATACTTGGTATAGAATCAGCCTAAAAAAAAAATCAAATTCCACTCTAGTAAGTCAACAAAAACAAATTGGGAAAATGTGATAGAAAAATGTATTCATTCACAAAGGCAACCCAAACACACACACACACACACACACACACACACACACACACACACACACGCATGCACACACACACACATACACACATATACATAGCTGTTTAAATTCAGGTGGCTCATACCATGCTGCTTTTTTTTCTTGCTTCTCCATAGTACTTGGAGACAGTATTTGGAACAGAAAATTTCATGATTTTTCTTTGTCATGATATTTATTATGATCATATATTATTTGTGTTATTTTAAAACAGTGTTTCATTATGTGCTTTGAAAATGCATCTTGTACTTTTAACTAGAGATTGTTAATCATTGGTCTCAGATCTCTCTTTTTGTATTCTCATGTTTGCTAAGAACCTACTATTTGCCAGACACTACTTTAGGTGCTGAGAAATAGCTGGCCACACTGATAAGCTCCTTCCCTGATGACACTCATATTTTTGTGCAAAAATATATGTAAACTAAACACTTCTAGCTTGCAATAAATTTTATAAGGATATAAGCAAAGAGTTGGAAGTTCTGAAAAAGCACAATAGACGGAGAGCCCACATCTGATAGTATGATTAGGAATAATCTCTTTCAATATGTTGATTTTTAAGTATAAACTTCAAAGATAAAGAAAGCAGATTAATAATCTGATAAAGGTAAAACAGAGCTAATCACTTGAAGAATATTTGAGACATAAGAAAGTGAAAGGTTCTGAGTAAGAAAAATGTTTCAGGAATTCTAGGAACTGTTTAATGGTCAGTATGGTTGAAGGAAAGCTAGGGGAGCTCTTTGAGATATCAGAAAGATGGAAGGGTAAACTATTTGAATGAATAATGAAGTTTTGCAGAAATACTGAGTGTAGAATCAATCTAAAAAAAATTAAACCCCACTCTAGTAAGTCAGCAAAAACAAACTGGGAAAATGTGATAGAAAAGTAGATTCATTCACAAAGGCAACCCAAACCAAATCTTTATAATACCAGAGAATAAATCTAACAAGGGCATTAAAAATCAATAAAACAACAATGAAAGCTCTGAAAGAATACCTGAATAAGTGGAAAGATAGATCTATATTCATGCATGGGTGAGAACCAATATTATTATGAATTAATTATCCCTTCTCCCCCAAATCTATGGTTTAAAATATAATTTGCCTTTAGTAATCTATAAGGTAATGTACTCTTTCAGGAATAGCAGGTTGAATCATCTGGAAAATATGTGGTGGTTTTGTACCTCAATTATATGACACTTTGTAGCAAAGCCCAGTTTCAACTAAAGTTTTATATTACAGAATTAGACCAAATTTTGATGCATGTGAAATTAAACTTTGAGTGCAAAATTATGTAAATTGTACATATCTTGATCATATTGGCCTTATTACATAAAATATATCAGGGGGAAACAAAAGTAATGTAAAAATACCAGAGGTCTTTTGGAATATTTGTGTGCACTGAGCTTAGAATCCCTAGCAGATGTAACTAAAACTGAACAGACGTTCTGACAGTGAGAAACTTTCCACGTAGGCCTGGGATTTGTACTTGTCACTGACAACTTCTGTTCACATTTGATCAGCAACATCTGTTACCTGAACAACAGGTGAAATACAGACAATGAAGTGAGGCAGAGAGCACACGATCAACAGATGGGAAAACTGAATTTGTGTGCTATCTTTGCTTTGACTACTGTGAGATCTTGAACAATTCAAGAGGCATTGAATTTCTCCATTTGTACAACTTAGAAACTAGATTAGAAAGTCTCTGGGACCTCAAAGACTGACTGAGCAAAGCTGAATATCCGCAATAGGAAGGGCACCAGGTCACAGTTGAAAGTCTGCAGAAATGTATGAAGACTTAAGGGAGCTGGGTAGAAGTCATGATGAAGTTGAATAGCTGTTTTCACCAAGAGCAGGAAAGTTGGACTCCGGGATAGAGAAATCGTCTTCATTAAACAATTTCTATGACTGTTCCACTTTCCTTCATACTGAGCAAACCCACAATGAACATCTGAAGATTTGAAAATATTTTCTTGGTGTTCATTTCTATTTAGCTTAAACCATTCAGTATAATGAAATGAATCAGTCAAGTTATTGAGCACACTATCCAGTGGGGCAAAGGCAGGATGAGTAGCACAATCTGAAACAATCACCTGCAGGCATCAGTTGTTGGGGAATGACAGCAGCAGTTAGAATACTTTGGCATGCAATAATTAGAGACGGAGAGGCACAATTTCAGCTAACATGTTCTATTATTAGTATGTTTCAGCAGCAGAGCTAAGAGAACAAAGGCAATGGTCTGCTTACATCGATTTACTTGAGGCAGCAGGACCTGTTTATACTCGGCACTAGGCTAGTGTTCACACCACATGTGTTGCACAAAACTGCTGTCACCAAGGTGACAGACACCCCACAGTGACTGTGTAGAGGGATAAACATTAGAATGAAGGCAACCAGGCAACTGAAAACAGCAATTATCCACAGCCTTGACCATGACCCTTAAACATCCCTAACCAAAACCACACCCCTTACCTGTCTAATGTAGTACAGAAAAGAGAATAGATGTATAAGAATAAAAAAGAAGGGCTCAGGGAAAAAAAAACAAATAAAAAAGAAGCTATTAACAATAATCATAAGAGGAGAAAAAACACAAAAGAAGAGGAAAAATTAACATTTTTGATCAACCACCATATCTGAGATTTAAACATTGATTATGCTATTCCATCTTCATAAAAAATGATCTGATGTTCAGAGAGGTTAAGTTCTTTGCTCAGGGCTACAAAGAATATAAAACATGTTGTTTGATGAAAAGTACAGTGAAAATTCTGCTATACAATTCAGTTATTAAGGATAAAAGAGAAAAAAGGAAAGAACAGAAAAGAACAATGTCCCAAATAATGAAGTACTGCTTCATTTCTCTTTAATATTATTTCACAGGCCTCAATACTCAGAGGAAAATGAACCCCAGGGTCCTGGGCAACCTATCCCTCCATTTATAGGCATTGCTGCATATTATCAAAAACAAAAAAAATCAGCAAACATTTTGTATTCATTATTTTTAGAGTACTTAGGATAAAAATAAAAATTGAGAGTGACTTCTTTTCATAAAATAAAGAAAAATTGGTAGAAATAACTTAATTTTCAAGAGTATCTCTAGAATATTCATGGAGCATTTCTTTTTTCAAAACAAAGTCACATGTATGAAGTATTATTGTGTATAATGTTTAATATCAAGAGACTATCATGCACCATGATTTATCTAAATATGTTACATTATTTTATTTAAATTTCCTTTGATTAAAATTCTGAATTTTCATTTTATTTTAGTTGTTATTAATATCTATAAAATTTGGACACCCCCCCCAAAAAAAACAAAACAAAAGGCTGCTTATTAATTCTATGAGTCTCTGAGCAACATTTTTGCTTATAACAATCTCAGGCAAGGCTCCAGTCACAACTTACGCCTGTCATTTTCTGTAATTAAAAGTACACAGTCATATTTATGCATTCTGCCTCCTAGCAGCTGCAGTTAGATTAACTGTGAACAAAGAAAACATTTTGACACAGTTAATTATATGGCAGTTCTCCTTTGCTAGCAAATACCAGCTACCTCCTAAAATGAAAAAGAGAATTTTTTGTTATTTTTTTATACAATAATATAAATAGTGATAAAAGACTTCAGTTTATACTTACAAAGAGTTTCAGTCCTTACACTTCAGCCAAATACACGTTAATTATCTGATAACTTAACAAAGACATGAATATCAGATTAGTATGGTGTGATTAAAATTATCTATTTGGGGGCAAAATTTCAAGCATTTCTTAATTTCAGATAAGGACAAAGATGGAAACAGAATTTAGTTTCACCTTTGCAATAAATTAGACATGATAAATGAATCCCTACATCTCTCATTTGGTATGTGAAGGCAACATTGCTTCTCAGGAAGGGCCTCGTCAGGCATCACATTTACATGCTGGAAGGATTTTCTTAATGATGGGAACTAAAATTGTCCAAAAGGAACTGGGTTGTTCAGGGAAGAGAGGAAAGATCTGCAACTGAGTTATCTAACTAAACCATGAAGTGAACATGAAAATCAGTGGGAGAGGGAGACCACACTATAGTTTATTATATGAGACCCAAACAGACTGACGAGAGGAGGGGAGGCAATATAATTTTTGGTTGTTATTTTTAGTCCTTTTTAGAAGAAGAAAGTTGAAAGTGAATCAGTGATAACTGAGAAACAGATGTTTAGTACAGCCTAAAAAAAATTAAAGTAAGAAGCTCATCTTAGATGAGACTCAGAGGGAAATGTCACCAACATGAGTCATAGTTGTCATAATCTCTAAATTCATTTTAATCTAAGTGCTTCTCTCTTCCTTTCTCTTTCTTTTCATCCTCCCTTTCCTAAATTCCTTTACTACTCAAAATTTCAAAAATAATAGAATTGAGAAGAGATCAGTATAGACTAAAACAAAATGTACTGGGAGAAAAATGCAGAATGGTGGAATGGCTGCTTTTGTAACTAAATACACAGGATGCTGGACTTTAGAAACATTTAATAAAATTCAGTAAAAATATTTAACAATATGCTAAAATTTACTGAGTGCTTATAAGAATGGGCCTTGGAGTCAAACTAATTTGCTTGTTTAGTTCATATCTTTGAGTTTTGTTTTTCTGAATTGTAAAATGGATTCAACTTCTCTGTCATAGGGCTGTTGTGAGTATTCAGTAAGACAATGTATGTAAGGTGTTTATTACAACATATAACAAGCCTTGTTTAATTTTTTTAAAATTTATTTATTGTATAGATGAGGTCTCACCATGTTGCCCAGGCTGGTTTCAAACCTACCGGCTAAGGCAATCCTCTTGTCTCAGGCCTCCCAAAGTACTGGGATTATAGGCTTGAGACACCGCACCTGACCACAAGCTTTCTTTAAATGGTTCCTCTTATTACACTAAGAAAGAAATGGACATCTTAAAATAGAAGGAAAAAAACTTTCTTATTACCCTCACAGTCAAGTAAAGTTTAGGATGCTCTTAGATGAGTGAAAATACTTGAACTTTAATAATTTTTAGCTTTATGATGTAAAAGAAATCCTTAAAAAGTTCATAAAAATGCATATTATGGAAAAAACTATGCATGGAATTTAAATTTTTGTGCATCAAAATAAACTCATACTAACTTATTATAATATGTATGAATACGTAGTTTGAGGCACTAAGAAGGATAAGATATCAGTTTGAAAAGATGGTCTATCAGAGCAACATGATTTGTTAAAATTTAAGCAAGACAAAACATCAAATTTATTGTGTAGCTTCAGTGGAAAAATGGTGAAATCACAGATGTTTTACCAAATGCTTATGGGGACAATGCCTCAAATAAATCAGCAGTTTACAAATGGATAATTCATTTTAAGAAGGAACAAGATGATGTTGAAGAAAAAGCTTGCAGCAGCAAACCATTCACACCAATTTTTTTTTTTTTTTTTTCTGAGTTGGAGTCTCACTCCGTCACCCAGACTGGAGTGCAGTGGCCGCTCCCAGCCACTGCAGCCTAGACCTGCTGGGCTCCGGCGATCCTTCTGCCTCAGCCTTCTGAGTAGCAGGAACTACAGGCGCGCGCTACCACGCCCGGCTGATTTTTGATTTTTATTGTAGAGATGAAGTCTCGCCAAGTTGCCCAGGTGGGTCTCGAACCCGTGGGCTCAGGCAATTCATTCACTCACCTCAGCCTCCCAAAGGCGCGGGATTACAGGCTGAGCCACGGAACCCAGCAACACCAATTTTTGAGGAAAAATTTAATCTTGTTTATGCCCTGATTGAAGAGGAGCAATGATTAACAGCACAAACAATAGCCAGCACCATGGATATCACAAGTGAATTAGCTTACCACAACTCGGACTGAATATTAAAGTTGAGCAAATCTTCCACTAGATGTGTGCCAAAATCTTTGTGCCTACATCAGTTGCAGACAAGAGCAGAGCTTTCGATGGAAATTGTAAACAAGTGAGATCAAGATCCTGAATCATTTTTTTGAGGACTTGTAACAGGAGATGAAGCATGGCTTTATCAGTATGATCCTGAAGACAAAGCACAATCAAATCAAAGCAATGGCTGCCAAGAGGTGGAAGTAGTTCAGTCAAAGTACAAGCAAACAGGTCAAGAGCAATGATCATAGCAACAGTTTTTCAGTATGCTCAAGGCATTTTGATTGTTGACATTCTGGATGGCCGAATAACAATAACATCTGCCTATTGTGAGTATTTTGAGAGAATTAGCCAAAGCTTTAGCAGAAAAAAAGCTTGGGAAAGAGTCCTTTTCCACCCTGACAATGCTCATGCCTCTCACCAAACAAGGGCAATTTTTGAGAGTTTCAGTGAGAAGTAAATAGTCATCTACCTATAGTCCTAATGTTCCTCCTTCTGACTTCTTTTTGTTCCCTGATCTTTAAAAAAAAATCTGTAAAGGGCTCTTGCTTTTCTTCAGTTAATAATATAAAAAACACTGCAATGACATGGTTAAATTCCCAGGACTCTCAGTTCTTTAGAGATGGACTAAATAGCTACTTTCATTGACTCACATAGGTGTCTTGAACATGATGAAGCTATGTTGAGAAATAAAGTTTACATTTTTAATATTTATCTTTTAATTCCACTTTTCTTTGAACTTTTTGAAGTCCCCTAATGTGTGTGTGTATGTGTTTTCATGTGTGGTGAGGGAGATTTATGTGTTGAATGGATATTGTAACCTGCACATAAATGGGAGTATTAAAGTGAATGTCTGGAAAATGAGTATTATATGTGAGAAAACACACTGATGATGCCAGAAATCAGACCATACCGAAAGTAAACAATTTCTTTAATAATTAAACTCCTAAGAAAGTGGATCATAGATATTTATTTCTAACACATATTTTCTGGATTATTGAAGGGATCCTACTGCACAATAGAGAAACTATTAAGATTCTGGGTGGATTAATCACTATGCTATATAAAGGTAACTAAACCTGTTTATGTTAAGCTAGTCTTCCAATTCATGTGTATTAAGGCTGAATCACATTCTTTATCTTTAAAATGGCCTGGGCAGTTCAACTTCACAATGGCAGAAGACCAATTTCCCTTGGGCATTCCCACCTCTGAGCTCTTCCCTTACACCTTCGTTTTCAGTGTTCACGTCTCTGAAAAGAGTGACTTCTGTAGCTACCAACCACAAACAGTTCCTAACTTTCTTTTTTTCTCAAATTGTTTGATTAATAATAAGAAACCCTAAAATTAAAATGTTGTTACAGAAATCCAGATACTCTTGGACCCAGTATCACTATAACAATGACAATAAACTTTCTCTAAAAATGACTCTAAAGTAATTTGGGGAGAAATGATGTAGTGATGATGGCTGGTCAAGCGGATAAACCCTGCAATACACTCCATTACCCAGGGGTAGAGTGTGTGTGTGTGTGATATGATGCTCAGTGTGTTCTTTGACCTGGCACAGAAAATAATTTCAGAGTGGATTCAGTGTAGTTTTAGGACATAATTTATTATAGGAAGGGAGAAGGAGGCATGCCAATGAGCTTTGGTGTCTTAAGAGAAAGAACACAGCTGGGCTCGGTGGCTTGGCCTGTAATTCTGCGCCTTTGGGAGGCTGAGGTGAGTGGATTGCCTGAGCCCGTGGGTTCAAGACCCGCCTGGGCAGCGA
>NW_007253785.1:775931-801829 GCF_000164805.1 Carlito syrichta
AAGAAAACACCTTTGCTGTTGACAAGAAGCTTGATATACCTTTACAATGATTATTATGCTAGCCATGAGTTAAAGGATGGGCTACAGGTATCTGGTCCCAAGTTTTGATTATCATCTCTCTACCTCTGATAAGCTAAAGGGTTGAGTTTTCCTGAATGCACATACACTTTTGACAGAAAACTTGATAGACTTTTACAATGATTTTTAATGCTAACCATGAACTAAAAGGTGGGCTGATTACTATGTCTCCATATTTAATGAACTTTCCTGAACACACATTTTTTTTGGACAGGAAACTTGATAGACCTTTAAAACAGTTATTATGCTAATCATGAACAGAAAGTGTGGGCTCCACTGGTAAGTCCACATTCCAACCCACAGGGTAGTCAGGTCTGGTATGTCAATAAGAAGTATGTCTGAATGCTTATCCTATTTTAAAGCTACTTACAAAAATATATTTATTTATGTCTAACCTATACTAAATAACCTGCATCAATTCTACCTGTCATCAGATCCATTACCAGAGACACATACTGGGCTAAGACCCAAGCAGGGTTCCCCCTGGGCAAGGCCCAAGAGACATGATAATAAAAGGCTTTCTCAGAGTGCATCCACAAAGTCTCACATTAGCTTCCTCTTTTCCTATAGAGCAGAGACATGGAGACATTGTGTGCTTTGCAATCTCTAATACAATCTTCCTACCCCTCTTTCTTAGCCTGCAGAACACCCACAGTAATTTGTAAATAACATGTTATTTATTTAGGAAAGTTTCACTATGTACAGAGCTGATAAAATCTGAGTGCTTGCATGTGATAGAAAATATATTTGGGAGAAGAGAATCTCTAGAGTGAGCAAAGGAAGAGCTTTCTGTTAAATCTCTATAGGTTACAAGTTATCAGACATTCAACTCAAGCCAGTTTAAAACTTAAAGGGATTACTTTCTTTTATAATGGGAAAATCCAGCAAAGAATGACTAGATCCAAGTATTTAAATATCATCAAAACATTTTTTTCTATTATATATTTAACTTTCCTCTCTGCTGGCTTCACTATTTGCCAGTTTTCTCCAGGTAGAAAACTGGCCCTAAACAGTTAAACGTTTTTGTATCCTTCCATCTCTATATCAGAACAACAGCCTCAGTTTCCCTGACACACTTAATCTTTGCTCTTTTTTTTTTTTTAAGTGAGAAAGCAGGATTTAATAAGGGACATGGACAGCCGGAAAGTGAGAAATCAGGATTTATTAAGAGGACAGAAAAGTTCCGACAGTGGGAGGGGACCTGAAGGGGTGGACACTTTTAATCTTTGAAACAGCATTGTCTTTTCTTGGTTCATATGCTTACTGTTGGACCAATTTTTGTGTCCAAGAGGATTGGATATGCTGACTGCACAGCCTGACATGTACCTTTCAAGGAGGCAGGAGTCTTACTGACAGTCTCACGAGAATCACTTAAACTGGAGAAGAACAGTTCCTACAAGAAGAATATAAGGTACATATTTATGAAAGGCTTCAAATATTCTCTGAAATATGCCATTTGTAAATTAAATGTTGGACTTGAAAATTTTATGTGTTCAAAAGTTGTTTTAAGGTATCTTTTGCTTTTATTTCCAGAATGACTGTGAAGCCAAGCTGTTAGACTGCACCCTGGGAATTACAGCACACTTACATAAAACTATTTTGTCAAGTTTTTGAGTCCAGAAACTTGTATGGCCTCTGTTTCTCCAAGTCCCTCACATAGTTGATTCTATGCAAAAGAAAAAAAAAATGCTGCCAGTAGTTTCTTAAGTTTCCATTTTGTATATCTAGGCCAAAACAAAGAGGAGGGAAGAAAGAAAATAAATCAAGAACTCATCTTCTAAAAGCACATGTGCTAAGAGATCCAGTGCTGAAGTTGTCATAGTGAGCAAAAGAATGCCAAGCCTTGCAGCTCAGTGGGCCAAATTCTGCTCTCAGCCACATGTCCGCATCTCCCAATGATATCAATGGGAGTTGTGTGTGTATGTGAACTGAGGACAGAAGTTGGCTGTGTATAAATAGCTCTGCAATGGTGAAAATCTCTTCTTGTGCGTCTGGTACAACAGAGGTAGTCTTTTGCAGTTAGTGGCTGCTTCTCCCTCCTGTACGTAACCAGGCAGTTTCAAGAAATCTGGTTTCAGAATATTTAATGGCAATTATTTTATCAAAAAGACTTCCATCAAAGGTACAGGGCGCAGTATTCACCCTAACCTTCTATCATTTTCCAGTAGCAAATTCAAGCTGGATTTAACAATTCGTTGCAACACCAGCCTTCACTGTTCCCTTAGCTGAGCTGTCAATCTGCTAATTGAGTGATATGCAGCTAATTAAAGGATGGTGTGGGAAGTCAGTATGCTCAATAAGGGGTTAAAAAGGTATCTATGACAAAGTGCTTGTATTCATGTTGGTGCTGATGCAGCAGTGCTGCATGATACAGTGGGTTCTGGTCCATCAGTCAAGACACAGGCAGAGTCTTATGCACACTCAGTTGCCTGCCATTTTGCCAGTAGTCCCGGTCTGGCAGTCAGCATTGGTGTTAGGCTGATTCATCTTCTCATGGAACCTCAGAGGGTTTCTTTCAGAGCATAGTTAAGGATAGACTCCTTCACTATCTGTTAGAAGTGAAAGCTTCCTCCAATTATTTTTCTTTATTTTAAAGATGTGGTGTACAATTCAGGGTTAGGTATACAAATGTTCATTATGCAAGTACCCTTGTTGATGAGTTGTGCCCCTCTCTCCCATAGCAGTTTCCCTCGACTGCCAATCCTACCCCACCTCCCCTGGCAGTTTCCCACTACTGTCAATCCCTTTCTTATAATGTTATGATCATTGTTCAGGGTCCGCTTATGAGTGAGAACATATGGTACTCTGTTTCTGTGATAGGTCACTGAGTATAATTGACTCGAAATACATCCAATTTACTGCAAAGTCCATATGTTTGTCTTTCTTTATGGTGGCATAATATTCCATTGTGTATATGTACCACATTTTTTTTTTATCCAGTCCAGCTTTGATGGGCAGCATGGTTGGTTCCATATTTTTGCTATTGTGAGTAGAGCTGCAACAAACATGTATGTGCAGATATCTTTTTGGTAGAATGACTTGAGTTCCTCCAGGTATATTCCCAGTGTCTCCAAGATTTTTACATAAAATGTTCCAGGTTATGAAATTCAAATTTTTATCTTAAGTCCATGTCCTAGTTCTTAACTCCAGCCTGGCTTCTGGACATCTCTACCTGGATTTCCCATACCTACATTAAATTCATCCCAAACTTAATTTTTAGCCCATACTGTTCTTGACCCAGAAAACTTCCTCTGTTTTTGTCTCTGTCTTAGTTAACCACAACAGCTTTAATCTAATAACTCAAATCAGCTTTATGTCACTACATGTTATCAGTAATAAGCTCAGTTGATGTTATCTATCAAATCTCTCTATCTTATTTTGGTTACCTGCTCCTGCCATGGCAGAGTAGATTAGAATGTGGGCTTTAATGTCATTGACACCTGGATTTGAATCCCATTTTTTATTAGCTTTTTGTGGAGTACATACTTTGGGGGACATATCTGGCTAAGCTTTGTCTCAATCTGTTAAATGGAAAGAATGTGTATTTTACAGAGCTGATTAATAAAGATGAAATGAGATTGCATATGTAAAATTTGGTACATATACCACAATGAAATACTAAAAAGCCATAAATAAGGACAAACATGTACTTTGCAGCAATTTGGGTGGATTTAGAATCAGTCATATTCAGTGGTCTATCACAGAAACAAAGAACAGGGTACCATATGGTCTCACTCATAAATGGACCTTGAACAATTATCATAATACTATAAAAAAGGGAATGGCAGTAGTGGGAAACTGCCGGGGGGGGGGGGATAGGATTGGCAGTTAAGGGAAACTACTAAGGGAGTGAGGGGCACACCTCATCAACAAGGGTACCTGCATAATCAATGTTTGTATATCTAACCCTGAATTGTACCCCACATCTTTAAAAAATTTTTTTTGGTTACACACAACAAAGTAAATGGTAGCTACTCTGAAGCAGAGATGTCATACTGTCTTGCTAGGTGTATTGAAACATCTCTCTGTGTATAGTGCTGCAGTTTTTTTCTGTTCTCTACATATTGTAGCTAGAGTAAACATTCTAAATGCAAATTTGTCTACATCATGCATCCAAAAATATCTTGTATGATAAACAAGTCCTTATGTCACAAACCCATATACTTATTCCATCTCTAACTGTATACCTACTTAGCCCAACATTTTATTAAATGGTGTCCTCTCCCCCATCCAGTTGGAATACTAACATTTAGCATTTAAAGGCCCACCTTAAAATGTCTCTTCTCTGAAACTCTCCCCATTCTCACTCCAAATATCACTTCTCCCTTCATTCTATTACTATTTCTTGAAGTATAAAACTTAAATAATTTTCTATAGGTTTTATTACACTCTATTGGTATTATTTATTCCCTAAATCTGTTTTCCAGACCAGACTATTCTATGGTCTTCAAAGATGCCATGGTAATTAAGAATATGTCCTTATTGTTCTTTCCCAAGCATTTAGTCCAGTACTCTATTAGTATTTTATTGCTGTCACAACAAAAGTCTACAAATAGAGTGACTTAAAACAATACAGATTTATTATTTTATAGATCTATAGGTCAGAAAATTGGTATGGGTCTACCTGGGCTAAAATTAAACTGTTAGCAAGGCTATGCTCCTTCCTGGAGGCTCTTGGGAAAATTCACCTTTTTATGCATTCAAGGTTGTGAGTAGAATTCAGTTCCTTAAGACTGAGGTCCTCACTTTCTTGCTGATAGTCAGATGAGAGCTATTTCCAGTTTCCAGAGGCTGCCTGCATACCTTGGCTTATGACTTCCTTTCTGTGTCTTCGAAACGAGCAATGGCAGGCGGAGTATCTCTGTGGACATCTTCCTTGCCTACTCTTTTGCCTTTCTCTCCTACCTTTAGGGACTCACGTGACTAAAGAGCCCAGTTGGAAATTTCAGAATAATCCTGCCATTGCAAGATCCATAATCTTAATCACACCTGCAAAGTCTCTTTTGTCATGTAAGGTAACATATTTATAGATTCCACTGTTAGAGTAGATTGTAGTATAGACAACTTTGGGGAACCATTATTCTTCCTATCAAAAAAGCCTAGCATATTTTAGGGAATCTATAGATATGCTTGTTGAAGAAACAAAGATGTGCAGATGACATTAAATATTTTGGTCATTGAAGTATATTAGGCAATGTTTAGGGCCATAGGTAGATCAGACAATTTGATACTCCTGATTTATTTGCTGTAAGTTTTTATAAGAATCCTAGGTATTATTTTATATAGATCTTTGCCCTTCATAGAACCAGGCAATTGAATTATGACTAAATAGACCAAATCAATCTTTCTATGAGCTCTAATTTATCATAAACTATAAACATTAAAAAGGCCTCATAAGCCCATCAAGAGCCCATCTTGCTCTGTCTTTTTTGTGTCTATTCGCAAAAACATTTTTTATAAAGTTAATAGGAACTAATTCATTCATTCTACAAGTATTTGAGTATTTGTGAAAGGTAGTAGATAAAGGCTGATAAGTAAAACATGATCCCTCCCTCACAAGGCTTACAGAGTAACAGGGAGATAAATAACTAAAAACCAATCAGTGGGATGAACAGGTAAGGAAAGCGATATACAAAGATAATAAAGACATATTTCACTATAAGAAAGTCACATTCTTTAAGGATAATATTATAGACAGGTTGAAGATATAAATATATGAACGAATATTGCCACTGCCGTGTAAATAATATCTTCAAGTAATAGTGATGCATTTAGAAGGAAAGAGTCTACTACACTTGGAATGAGAGTAGGATGGTTCCAAAGGAGGGAATAATATTATGTCTTGAGAAATAAGCAGGACTTGTCCAGATAGACATTTATGGATGGAGTGGAGAGAGTTCTAGGGAGAAGGAAACAACATAAGTACTTCTTCCAATCTTAAAGGAGAGGAAATCAGGAATGGATTGTGGATAAAGTACCTCCTTAGCTGAGATCTGGAAGATAAGTAGATACTTTCTGGGTTTAAAGACTAGGACAGGAGAAAAGAATTTTCCAGGCAGAGAGAATGACATATGCAAAGGACTGGAAGAAGGTGAAAATGAGAACCAAGCTTGAGGAACCAAGGAAAGTTCAGAATGACTACAGAATAAAAAGTGAGGAATGGAGAACTAATACTAAAGATATGCTTATAAACCAGATCATGAAAGATTTTAAGCTCCTGAAGGAGTGTGGACTTTGTCTGAAGAGCCATGGAAACCCATATATATGTTTTAAACAGGGAAGTAAAATGACAGATTTTCATCTTGCTCAACTTTATAATCCTTTAACTAACTGAATTAACTGTTAGTCTCCCTATCCTTACACCAGAATGAATCCATTCTTTCTGTATCAAGGAATTCCTCTTCCATTGATCATTCCAATTTCTCTTTTTATCCACACCAAATAGACCATGCAGGATTCTTGAGAAAGATTGACTTATGTTCTTCTAGTCTACAAAATGACACCAGAAAAAAAGCACTAGACTTCTCAGAGGTCAATTGGATTGAGCAGAGACTGTTCTCTCAAGCTCTTTCTGTGCCTGACAACTTGTGGACAACTTCTTGTGGCTCTAGGAGAATATGAAGGGGAAGCCGACCTCCACATATAAAGATGATGTGTATACACTGTCATCTGATCCAACTTGGGGATGCAATGGGATAAATAAAACAACACATAAAAAACATTATGAATACATAAGTTAAAAGGAGATTTGAAATAAAGTTCCTGGAGGCAAAGTTCTATGTAGCATGGTTTGTTCTTACAGTGATAGTACCTTTAAGTTAGTCAATTACTGCTAAATGAAATAAAAAATTAGCATGTACTTAGACTTGATATTAAAAACGTGGTTGTAAAGATATGGCAGTTTATATGTTTGTCAAAAGCACTAAAGTCTAGAAGTCAAGAAAGAGAAAGAAAGAAAAACTTGGAAGCTAAAATCCAGTATATTAAAAGAAAAAAGCTCAAGGCACCAGAGAAATGAGATCTATTATATTCATCAAAGTTTCTGATTTACACTTTATTCTTGAATACTAAATGACAGGAAGAATTTATAAAACTTGAGAGAAAGGCTCAGAGGGAAGAATTAAGGGAGGGGATGGGGGAAGATATTGAGGTCAGATTTGATCTCTAAGCTGGGGGAAAAGGAGCTTTTATCAGGTCTTTGTCCTTCATGACATGTTCTTTAGCGCTTCCCTGATATTTATAAAGACAAAAGGAAGAATCTCTTCCTTGTAGTTATACTATAAAATAATTGACATATACAATTCTGTTTTGTGTTGCAGGGTATCAATCATCTGCATACTAGATTCAGGAAGATATAATCCCCCACACAGAGCTCAAAACATGATAGTTGTTTTCTGACATTTTTAAAGTATGCACTTGATAATTTATATATGTGGAAAAATAGGAGAAAAGAAGAATGATCTTTCTCTACATAAAATGTAACTAATAAGAGTGCAGACCAGAGAGTATAAAGGGTAAGATGGAGTAAAAAGAGAGATCATAGAAAGATACAATGTTAGGTAGTTGATGTGTGTACTCAGTTGAAATAAATTAATTCCTCTGATACAGCACTCAGAGGAAATCATATTCAGTTTCAACCTTGAGAAATGAAGTGGGCAATGATGAACTGGTCCTTAATGGCGTAGTTGTGGAGTTCTTCCTAAGCAGGAACATTGTATTAAAGCTCTTCCAGGCTTTATCATGGAGGGTTGGTGCCATGAAAGTGCGAGGCTGGTGTGCTAGGCCATCTGGTGAGATGCAACTTGTCAATCTCCCAGATGGTGTGTGAAAAGAGAGAGACTTGATATAGAATTGAGATCAGCAAGCTGGGCTCAGTGGCTCAGCCTGTAATCCCACGCCTTTGGGAGGCTGAGGTGAGTGGATTGCCTGAGTCCGCGGGTTTGAGACCCGACTGGGCAGTGAGACCTCATCTCTACAATAAATCAGAAAAAATCAGCTGGGCATGGTAGCGCATGCCTGTAGTTCCGGCTACTTGGAAGGCTGAGGCGGAAGGATCGCCGGAGCTCAGCAGGTCGAGGCTGCGGTGGCTGGGAGCAGCCACTGCACTCCAGTCTGGGCGACAGAGTGAGACTCCAACTCAAAAAAAAAAAAAAGAATTGAGATCAGCATATGAACAGAGCCATGAAATTACAAACTTACCCTTTTTTCCATATACTATTTTTCATATATTATTTTCAATATACTATTTTACTTCATTAAGTAAATTTTATATGAATTTTATGCCATCTGAAGATCACATACAAAAGTTTTAACTTCCAATGTGGGATGATGTCAATAATGTAGATCGCATTTGCTTTCACTTCTTCCAATAAGCAGAATATTAATCTTAGACTGTTGAATTTGGAGGAAGAAAGTGATATTCCTTTCATTGAGTTGTTTGCATATATCTGAGTTTTGTGAGATTTCTGTACAGAGAGGTCTAGCAGAATTTGGCAATTCTGAATCATTTCTTTGGAAGAGAGTACTCTAAAGATTTGTTGCCATGTTTATGAAACAACGTATTACTTGAAGAAGATCTGTTCTTTGAATTTAAATTTCTTAATAAATGTGTTTTAGGACCATGAGGATGATACTCACTATTAACTCTGTAAATGATGTGATCAACAAGCATTATACTCACAGTAGGATATAGTCCAATGTTTCCGTAATTTTGGAATTTCAACATTAGCAATGTTCAAAAATGAAAATTTTGAAATGGTACATATTTCTTACTACTATTTCTTGCTTTTAAAAGACTTAAAGTCTACTTTTCATATTTACCTTCCATTTTAGTTAGAACCTGATAATGATTATATAGACTAATATAAAAATTATCCTTCAACTTAGGAGAATGAAGTTTTTTTAAATTTTAAATTTGGATTTATGCTAAATAACTACTTATTTGGGACATTTAATGTAAAATGCAAATACTTTTACAATAAATAGAACTTCCAATAATTTATACATCTCAATTACTGTGGAATTTAGAAATAAATATGTGGTGCTAGTATTAAATATAAATAAACTTTTGACCTTGTATCTATTTTCACATTCAATTAAGATATCAAACTTTTACAAAGGTTATAAGCAGAAGATGTTCAACATAGGCTTTTTTTCAAAATTGTGTTATCTTTATGGGTCTTTTTTTTCATATTCCTGCATGTTATCAGGCATTTTATTTCACTGTCCACTAGTTTATTCAACTCCACTAGAAAGTGGACAAAGGAACATAAAATCAGATAGGTAATTTTTGCTACTGTTAATATGCTATGTTGGAGATGGAGATCTCAACTTGAGCCCAACTGGAATTTAGACGTATTTGAATAATTAGTAGGATAGAATTTATAGAAATCTATTGGCCCACAGCTGACAGACTCCAAGGGAAAAAACAAAAAACAAAACAAAACACAAGCTTGACATGGTAAGAAAGGCTTAGTTTCAAGGATTGAGAAGATTTGGGGTGCATCTGGGAAGATGCTGGAGTTGGCAGTGTTAGCACCTATCAGAGAAGGGGAGATGTGTAATAGGAAAACGTAGAACCTTAATTGGCAGAGGTGGCAGCCAGAAGAAACAGGGTTCCATAGCAAATGCCCCACTGGCACTGAGCATCACCTGAAGGGGACTTCATAGGAAAAATGCTGATGCCACGTGTTTACTGAGGGTGCCAATTATTCTGTAATGAGAGTGATAATTATAAATATTTAACCATTTCCACCTATAGACAAGTGAAACCCGAGAAAACAGTGCATGATCAGCACAGTATTTGTCATACAACTGATGCTCAATAAATGTTCATGGAAGGAAAGCATAAATTATGGCTGAACATAATATATGAAAGATGACTGGTGATCATAGACATAAAGAGAGTACAAATAGAATGCTTGACAGTAATATATGTTCAAAGTTAGGTGAGCAGTAATTTTTAATAGGAATGACCTGATCTGTAGATAAGAGATGGAACTGACATGAAAATATTTGCCATCAGAAGGAAATATTTTATAACTTTTACAAATTATATCTTTCCAGTCACATAATTAAGCGATGATTACAAGTGACTTAATGTTAACTTGGGTATAACAAATTTTACTTTTTTTTAAAGAAAGAACTACAGTGTTACTTATAGCCTTCCATGACACACACTATACACATTCACAGGCATACATAAATATGGGGAAAGAAAACATCTCTGTTCAAGAGTCAATGAAACAGGTGATACAATCATTTTAATAAGATAATATCACATGTTTAAATTTTGCTTTACAGTTTACAAAGTGCTTTCACAGATTAGTTAATTTAGACCTCCTGAGTAATCTCATGAGATTGAAGTGATTACAATTCTCATTCTTACAAAGAGATGAAGTGACTGATTGTGGATGAGTAATCTTCCTTTTATGCTGCCTTGTTTCATTGACAATGCTTGCCATTTTACAAAATCAGGTATGCGGTTTTCTTTTACCTGAGACATATGCTACATTTTTATTAAATGTCTATTAAAAACTCAGGAGATATGTACATTTGAAAATTCTTCCCAGCCATCACTTTGTTTCAAAGTGATAGAAATCTATAAAGGCAGTATGCTTTTAATAATAGTACAGCACATTTTGTCATAAGCAGTCTGTTCCTTCAAAAATTATCATGAAACAGATTGAGAGCTAAATATGAAATGCTGAGCTCTTCAGTTGAAGCAGAGATCTCATTTCATTCAGATCAACTCTAGACAGATAAGAAAGAAGAAAATGACTGAAATATTATTCTAGTTTTTCAGTCATCATAGTACATTTTTCACTCGAGGTTGAGACAATTTATGGAGGGGATGGTATAGCATAGCATGCATGGCTAATAACTTTCTCGGCAGGACATATTGTAAACAGTCAATAGTCATATTCTGGGGCTTTCCTTCTGTAGAAGAATCAACACTATAATTTTCATACACAGAGTGTAATATCTCATGGACAACCTGAAAAAGAAAAAAGAAAAAATAACATATCCTTGAGCAAATAAATTAAGCTCTTTAATTTTGCATTAATAGTTGATGTTGTTCTACCACATTTTTGCAGATACTCTAATAAATTAAATAAAAAGAAAAGAAAAACAAACAAAACCCTTATCTTCAGGTATGCTTTTGCTTTGCAAAACTAATTTCATAGAACAATCAGACATGTAATAATGGGCCTCCTGGGGATGTAATTTTTTATGCAACTTGACATGCAAGTCATGAGTAATTAATTATGTCTTCTATTTACACTTTGCCAGATAAGAGTATTAAACAGAAGAGCTGAGAGGAACACAGAACAGTACTATTAATCTGCTTAATTTGCAAATCTAATGCAATCAAAAGGAAGACATTAGTGTTAAAATTGTTGTTGTCCTGGCGGCATCTTTCTTGGAGGGAAAGGCCCATCAGAGGTATAAAAATCGTGTAAAAGCAGCAAGCCACAAAACCTCTTGCAGGCTTCTAAAGCCAGGGCATGTCCATTTATGCACTTCTATCATTGACTGTAAAAGCTCTGAATATACAAGAATTGAAAACATGGGTTCTCCACATCAGCACATTATGCTACATTCAGCTGTATGTAATTATCTGACAACGTGCCGAAGCATCAAATTTATTAAACTGAAGAAGGTGATAAACAAGAGTATAAATCTGATATATGTGAATATGTAGGGATCTTCTGATTTGATCTGGGAACGTGGGACTGATAAATTGATGGACAGGAAGAAGAAACTGCAAAAAGAATTTTGAAGGGGCAGGAACTAGCTGTCTCCAGGAATAATCTCTATCCCGTTTCTGTCCAAATGGAGTCCCTACCAAGGACTTAGAAGCTGATTCAGTCACCTATATCTCAAGATGTCTGTGTAGTAAGGTAAAGAGAGGGAAACTAGTAAATAAATGGGTAAATAAAAGCCATATCAGAGTTTTCACACAAAGCAGTATGGTATATACCAGTGTACATAGAGTCCTATGGTAAAACGAACCAGGAATTCACTCCTAATTCCTTCAGTACTTATCTGAAACTCAATTTCCCCATTATTGAAATGGCAATAATGATATACAGGACTAAGTAAGTATGGGGTGAGATAATGTATGTAAAATCCCTGGGCGAGTCCCTGATAAACAGCAGCCACTTGATAAACGGCAATGATCATCAATACCATCTCCAGGATTATCAATGACAGTGAATTTTAGAGAATAAAAATCATCTAATTTCTGCTTGAGTTACTTGTATTGGTTGGTTTCTTGAGACATGTCTTATATACAAATGTGGCACTATTGGTAGGATCTTGATTGCTGGGATGGTAGTATGCTTACATATATAGGAAGTTTATAATCTGTATTGAGTTTTGACTAGAAAATGCAATTTTAATTCATAGTTTTAAATAAAATGTAAACTTATAGAAGAAATTATACAAGTACGGGGCATATATATGTGAATTATAATTACTATAATTAAAAATGGCAAATTTTTAGTCACATGCAGAGGATATTAATTTGAAAGTATGCTGACAGTTGCACTTGTCTCCAAAAAAATCCATTTATTTTCCATTTATCTCTAAGAGTGCATACAGATTAATGCATAAACAACATGATCCAGGGGCATTTAAATCTAGGGACTAATTTACTGAACTACCCAAGCAACAGAGGATTATTTTATCTAATTAAGACAGAGCACACGTATTTAGAATTAAGCATTTGCATTTAACAGAAAATTCAGAATTATAAAAGCAATTAAAGCTAAAATGAGGTATGATAATTTTTTTCCTGCACATCACTACTGAATTAAAACTCATTTTAATGTTTGCCTCTGTAGCATCATTGAATAGAAGATTAAGAATAGAAGCTTATAGTTGGACAAAATCACTTTTTCAACTTAATTTCAACTACTCATCTTCCTCAGGACTCAAATCCTTCCACTCAAGTCTCCTAAACATGACACATTTTCTACTGTTCTTTGTTTCTCCAATCTGAAGTGTTTTCCTTAACCTGGTCTATCTATCTAACTCTTTTGGGCAAGATTAAAATCTGTCTTCCTTTATGAATCCAATGCTCCTTGAAGCCCAGGAGCTCCCTCCTTTATCTGAATGCAAAGGCGTTTATTTGAATATAGTTGGCTGTCTCATTCATTTGTAAATTAATAAGTTACTATCTCAGGGCTTCTCTTCTAGTGTAAGTCATATATTGCCCTTTAGTTTGTTACCTAGAGTCCCTGGGAGTATAGCTTTGTTTTACACTCTTAGAAATGTTAACCACAATACCTTTCATATTGTATAGTTTAATCATGTCTGATGATCGACTGGTTGAAATACTTAAATATCTATTCATCTTCATAAATCCATCATTCATCCCCTCTTCTCCTCCCTCAGCCCTTCATTTACTCAAACCTTGTAAGCTTGTTTTACACTTTCTATTTTGTTCAAATTTATTTGTATTATCTCAAGATATACTATTTAATAATTACTAGAAGAATGGAAAAATATTACTTCATCAATCAACAAAGTATTTTGTCTTCTTTACCTCTTACAATGGTAATTTCCATTTTTATCTGGTTCTCTGGAGAGTCATTAAAATATTGTCTTTACCAGTGTTGTGGGAATTATAAATGGGAATGCCTTAACACACGGTCCTTTTAAGAACTTGTTAGGTAAATATCTCATAAGAATATAGTTCAATATACAACCTGCCTCATAATGAATTTGACTTTGTAGCAAATAGTATTTTGTCAAAATCTTTGTGTATTTTGTATATGTTTCTACACTTTTCACAACTGCTTAGATAAACTTACTTTTCCTACAAGTTATTATAGTCTTTCTGAAATAGTTCCTGTAGGACAGAGACTATACCTGTCAACTAATAAATTAAAATATTTAGCAGTATGCCACAAACACAAATAAAACAATGTTTAAAAAATTAACAAGGTTTTCAAAACATTTTTTGAAATAAATATAGATTTAGAGGGATTTGCAAGTAAATGCACAGGAAAGTTCTTCACCCTACGTCCCCAATGTTGATATCTTGTATATGAAAACAAGAAAATATCCATTGTTGAAACTGACACCAGTACAACTCATAGAATTTACTCAGATCGCACCAGTTACATATGTGCTCATTTGTGTGAGTGTATGTATAGGTCTTGCACTTGTATAACATGTGTAACTTTATGTAATTACAACCATAATCAAGATACATAATCACTACATTAATATAAGGCTCCCTCAAGCAACCCCTTTTCAGACACATACGCCATTTCCCCATCCCCCCAAGCCCTATCCTACTCTTTGTCAACCATAAATTTGTCCTTCATCGCAGTTTTGTTATTTTAAGAATATTCTATAAATGGAATCATACATTATGCAATCTTTTGAGATTGACTTTTTTTCACTTAGCATAGTTTTCTAGAGGTTTATTTAAGTTGCTCTGTGTATCAATGATTCATTCCTTTTCATTGCTGAGTAATATTACATAGTATAGATGTACCACCATTTTTTAACCATTCACAAATTGAAGGACATTTTGGTTGTTTTCAGTTTTTGGCTAGCACAAACAAATGTTTCTATGAATGTTTGTGTACAGGTTTTAGTTTTTGATGAAAATAATTATAATTCCTCTTTCATGGCTAGTTCATCTTGTTTAGAGAAGAGGTTTTCAGGGACAAGTCAGATGGGCAAGGAGCTAGTGGCTACATACTGCATAAAATGTGTTTGTTAGTATATTTAGGAGGGGGAAACCATCTGTCCTGACTTTTCCAGAACAGGCCGATTTGTGTCTGCTCTCCTGGCATAAGGATCCCTTCACTCTCAGAAGTGCTCCAGCTGGTAAGATAAATTATATAATCACTCTGATTCAGATTATCGAAAGATCCCAAGTATCATTATTATGCCTGGTCAGCTATGATGGAATTTAATTTTGCTACATTGCTGTATTGTAATTTTTCTGAGTGCCTGTGGAGTGACTCACTGCAAGTCTGAGAAATAAGATAGTTTTCTTACAGTGAAAGATGTCTTGCTGAAGTCTCTAATGCTTCTGCCTGCTTCTTTTTTGCTATAAAATGTTTTTTCTTGTGAGTCAGCTTTATGGTAGAGGACATCTTCAAAGCTCATGTCTTAACTCCATGTATCTTAAGTCACAGCTACACAACTGAAGAGGAGAATACTCTTCCAACCATAGCCAGCTTTAAAACAATTGCAGGGCTACACTCTGATTGTTCTGGCTTTGGACCCATGATCATCCCAAGACAGTGGTTAGTGAGGCACAGTCCCCAAATGGGTTTAATTTGGATCAGGTTTTTATCCCTTGGCTGTTAACACTGTTCAGGGCAATGAGATCAAGTAGGAGGATGGTATCCCCTTTCAGACTATATGGATCAGAAAGGAAAATAAATTTCCTCCAAGAATAGTAGGACAGCCAGTTGGGGTGGAGGTGAGATGTCAGGTGAGATAGTAGTCTGAGTCACTGAAAGAGTGGCGATCTGGACAGCCACTGTAATTTATCTTCTATGAAAAGGTCAGTATACTGTGAAAAGTCAAACAGCTAGTAGGGAATACAGCCAGAATTCAAATATATATATTTACTAGAAAGTCTATATTCTTAAGTTCCGTATGCATTGTATTCAGCTGTGAGTAAATAAATACCTGTTAATATAGCATCTGAAGTTTTTCAGTGTGTAATTCTGAAATTGTTAGACTAATGGAAGGCACACACACAGGTGATGATCCTCTTGCTCAACAACTTTTTGCTCCCACTTCATGGTTATGACCAATATCTATGTTCATCTATGTCCTTAACAATGTTCCAAACGTATTTGGAAATTGCATGCAACTGACTCACAAACCTATGGCTTAATGTTCTAATTTGCAGCAAACTGAAAAATGCCCAGGTCTTTAAAAAAAGTTATCCTAATACATGTAAGCGAAAAGAACATGTATAGTAGAGGGGTTTGATACAGCTTCTCTCTCTCTCTCTCTCTCTCTCTCTCTCTCTGTCTCTCTCTCTCTCTCATGTATACTCAAATGCACAGATATAGGAAAAAATTTGGAAAGATATATGCCCAGATGGTAGTTATTTTGGAATGGATTAAATTCTTCTTTTTCTGCCTGTTGCATTTTATACATTTTCCACAGTGAACATTATTCAGTTTTACAATTCTTAATATATTTTTATGGAATTCTTGTGTATGATGAGGCACACTGATTCAAACTTAATTAAATATTTCAAATTAAGAACTTCCTACTTCAGAACTATAAGCAACCGTATAATAAAAAGGCTAATTGAAGCCCTGAGCATAACAACAGGAATTTCAATAGAAAGATTCTCATTAGATTCTCAACCATCAGAAAAGAAAGATGTTGTACCCGTCTAGCAGTGAACACCAACCAGAGTAAAGCATACGAATGAAAAAAAGTTTTAAAGATATAGCTCTCTTCTATTCATTTCAAATATACAAAAAGTGAATCTAGGGAAGCAACCTGGGGCACCTTGAAAGGCTGGCTGAGTCTTAGCAGATGTCACTAATTAAAAAAAAAAACCTCAAGATACGTTTTTAGAATGAAGTCTAAAGTATTTAATTCTAAGTCATCACAGTCATTTTAGCAAAGATTTGACAATACCAGAATTTCCATATTACAAATTCCAAGTATCTAACCAATTTGAATGAGACCTATAGTCATTTTTTTGAGAAACTAATTAAAAAGTATAATTTAGTTAGGGAAAATTGCAGAGGAAACTCCCCTATGATAAAGCAGAATAAACTTGGTCACATCTCATCACCATGTTTATAAGTAAATAAGGCTATTTTACCAATGCATTTTATAATAACCTGTTTGTTTTATAATCCTTTAAGGGAGCACCATATGACTCAATTTTTAGTAATATATGGCAGACAATATACCCTTCCCTTAGTCTTTTATTATTTATCTTATTAATCAACTTAACATTCAGAAACTTTAGAAGCCATTTTCTTCCAAGATAAAGTTTTAAGAATTTAAGTAATCCAAGTTATAAGGTATTTCCTGTGGTGAGGGTGTTGGCATTCATTACTGTAAACGTGTGCCTATACTTTGCAGTATTTGGCATGAACACTCCTCACTAGTCACTTAAAAATCTTGACAATCCAGGTTTTTGGTGTATATATATTAATATTTTAATGAATACAATACTAATTTAATCAGCACATTTAACTCACTGTCCATGCTACACAACAAAATATTTACTATCTGATATGAAAACTACCATTTGTTTCTGTGTAAAGTTACTTGATAAAACCTTATCTAGGAAAATACGTTTGTTTTCTTTTTTTATCTTTTCGGAATTTGTTCAAATTTATTTGTTATTTTAAAGATGTGGGGTACAAGTCAGGATTGTGTACATAAGACATTCATTTTCAAAAAGCCATTTAAAAAATTTTATGAGGTACCCATGTGCATTTAAAAAAATAAAAACTAGCCGGGCTCGGTGGCTCAGCCTGTAATCCCGCGCCTTTGGGAGGCTGAGGTGAGTGGATTGCCTGAGGCCGCGGGTTCGAGACCCGCCTGGGCAGCGAGACCTCATCTCCACAATAAATCAAAAATCAGCCGGACATGGTAGCACATGCCTGTAATTCTGGCTACTTGGGAGGCTGAGGTGGAAGGATCGCCGGGGCCCAGCAGGTCGAGGCTGCGGTGGCCGGGAGCGGCCACTGCACTCCAGTCTGGGTGACAGAGTAAGACTCCAACTAAAAAATAATAATAATAATAAAAATTAAAAAATAAAAACTATATTTTTGAGAATAAAGGAAATCCTAAAAGCTCTCAGGCTGGTTTTTTTTGTTTTGGTTTTTGGGGTTTTGTTTTTGCTTTTTGTTTTCTTGAGTTGGAGTCTCACTCTGTCACCCAGGCTGGAGTGCTGTGGTATGCTCACGGCCACCCCAGGGTTGACCTGCTGGACTCTGGTAATCCTTCTGCCTCAGTCCTCCAAGTAGCCAGAACTACAGGTGTGCACTACCATGCCCTGCTAATTTTTTTTATTGACATGCTGGTGAAAGAAAAAAAGAGAACAATTTTTTTTAATGTTTTAAATTTGATATTTTCAAATTGTTAAACCCCCCAAAGAGCACATTTTTAGATTTTAAAAGCTCAGAAAATTTGTTTTAGAAGTTACAGTAAATTATATGCACAGTCAATGAATATGATGAATTATAAATGATAAGAAAAACTCTGTTTTTACTTCATTATAGATGAGAATTCAACACACAAGAGAACCCATTTATAATTGGGCACTCACCATTTGTCCTCAGGGGTTTACCCTGGCCTAATAAAATCGCATGAAAAAAAGTGAAACACTTTATATTGTTTTCTAAAAGAGCTCATTTTCACTTATGGTAACAAAACCTCTGTTCCCTCCAAAAGAGCCACAAAACAGCATCTCCAGACCATCCTCCATCTTGATTTCACTGTCTGTCCACTCCTGACCCAGCACTGTCTGCCTGATAGATTCTCCTTCCTAGCTCATGTCACTGCCTATCTTTGCTATTCCCTGCATCCTGCATGAGCCAGGCATTCTTCCAGAAGCTGAAGACACAGCAGTGAACACAGTGGACAAGGTCCTTGCTCTCATGAAACCTATAAGCGTTCCAATGAGGGAGCTAAGTCATCAAGATATAATGTAATATTATGTGGTGAGTGACACATTATCTTAAAAAAGGAACCTGAGTACAAAGGTGAAAATATTAGAGTGATAAGGGTGATTTTAGGTTGGCTGTTCAGAAACACATACTGGGTAAATGCCATTTGAGCAAAGATTGGAATAAAATAAAATCTGCGTTTATAGAATGCTTATCATGTACTAACATCCCCAACTCCTTACCATGGTTCATCATGGAGCCCCCTTGGGAAAAATAAAAATTGTCCTTTGCTCAATTGGTTATTATGGCCATAAAAGAAAAAAAAAAAAAAACGGGCAATAGGCAGCAAACCTGGACTGGTGCAAACTGTTCAAAGTGGTGCGATGGCGGGTGAGGACAAAACAGTGAGATGAAAAGCTTCTCACACTTTATCTTTATAAGCTGTCAGGTCTGTTGGCAAAGCAGTTATTCATAACATGCATGTGAGCACAAACAGTCACCACAAAGAGCTCTACTAAAATCAGAGATAGAAGTAACATGTGAAAGCTACAACCAGAAACAGTTCATCTCAAGACCAAATCAAACCATAGTAACAACAAAACTATGGTCTAAAGGAGAAATAGTCACTTCTCAGTCACTGGTATTTTTACCATTTATGATTAATTGGTACTGGTATTAGAAACAAGACTTATGTACCAGCTTATATTTTGAACTAGATGATCCTTGAAAAATATGACATCATGATTTAATGATTTATTCTAAGCAGAATATATTGTTCTGTTAAGTCATATATTGAGATAATCACCTTGGAGAACAGTGTCAACATGCATATTCCATTTTTTAAAAAAGTCAAAGCCAAATAAACATTTTGTATGTACAATTACCAAAGCTAGAGTCAGCACAATCCATAAAATAAAGAGAAAATGTACTTTTTTTTCTTTCAAGATTATTTTCCCAAACATCAGTGTTTGACAAGAAAGCTGGGATGGTTACTTTCCAAGCAAATTCTCCTGATTCTGAGATTTAAATTACAGTTTATCTGCTGCTATGCTTTCATTATTGTTAAGGTTACATTTCTCATTAAAAAAAAGAGATACATATAGAAAAAAAAAGCATCTAGCATAGGAACATGGATCTTGTTTCTTAAAGTATACTCACTATTCTCCAGCGTCATTTTTAGAAAAAAGATACTACAATCAAATAAGTTTGAGAAATGCTATACATTGTATTTCCCCTCTGGAAGCCACAATGCATATTAACATATTAAAGTTTCTGAGAAATCCTGGCACACAAAAAATGAATTAATACTAGTTTAAACAGAGTTAAACTAACCATTTTCCAAATTCATATCACCATGGAGTTTTTTTTTTTAATAACATCTGGTAACTTTGCCAGCTTCTCTAATGTTTCCTAGAGCACATTTTGGGAAATACTGTTCTTTACACATTTTTATTGTTCTACCTCTTTGACTTTGCTTTGCCTATTTTTACTATTATTTCTTCCCTTCTGTTTATTGTTGTACTTAACATTTATTGAGAGTTTACTGCATTATGAGCACTGCTCCAAGTCCTTTATGGTCATTATCTCATTTATTCCTGACAATAATCCTATGAGATAATTACAAGAGATTACCAAAAGAGAATCCAGAGAGATGAAACAACTTTCTCAACATCCTACTTCCAGCAAGTGGCATAGCTATGAGAGCTGGTATTGACATCAGTTCTCTCTGACCTGACACCTATACTCTTACCAAATAGGAGGGGTCACTTTTTACTCTTCAACTCCCAGAAGTGGCCCCAGAGATACCAATAACCTACTTATTTGCCAAAGGTATTTTCCAGACCTTAGCTTATAGAACTTCTCTGTTGAATTTGATGCTGGGGGCCAATTCCTCCATTTGAAATTTCCTAGACCCTGAGTTTCCTTGATTCTGTTTCCTCTTGTACTTCTCTGGTTATATCTTCTTCATCTTCTTGAGTTCCTTATTTGCCTGTCATTACATGTACAAAACCTCATCCTGGCCCACTGTCCTTCTCTCTCTTTCCCTCTTACTTCTCCAGGCCTGTCATCTCCCTTAGACTTCAGACTCCCTTAGACTTCAGACTCATACCCAAGTACCTGTTTTTCTTTTTAATTTTATTTTGAGGGTACTTCAAACTCAAAGGCCTACCATTAAACCCATTATGTCCTATATCAGTCAGGATCCCAGCAGGACACTCAAAGGGAATATTAGGGGATTTAATGAAGGGACCATTAATAAAAGTGTAGAGTCAGAATAATGGTACTAAGCAGGGATGAAAAAGCACCAAAGGACTAGCAGCAGGAAGGAGCTATTGCTGACAAAGGGAGAGAACTGTTTCTGGAACTTGGCCAGAATTTCAGCCTTTGTAAGGGGCTGATTATAGAACTAGAAGAGGGAATGAAGCCATTACTTAATGGGACCCAGCCAAGGTGAAGACAAGGAGAATAAACGCATTGATGTATCTCTCCTGCTAGCAGTAATCATCTGCTAGTGCCTCCTGTTGGCTAAGTTTACTCATCAGATACAAAGGGCAAGGGAGTCAGAAGCAGTTTGTAGAGGGATACTTCCTGGCACTGGGCAGGGTGGTGAAGAGAGTGAGTTGGTCTTGAGGGAAAAGAAGACTTTCCAGCCCCCATCTTAAGATGGCTCTTCTCCCAGGCAAGAGGGTTGTTTACCTAGAAATTACCCAAGATCCCACTCTTCCCAATTTCCCACATCTAATCAATCTTGCCAATTTAGTTGTCAACTTGCCTCTCTTCCTTTAATTCCTTTTACTGTCACCCCAGTGTCAATGTTTGCCATCTCCCAATTGGATAATTATAATAACCTCTTAGCAGTGTAATTGCTTCCAGTCTTGCTCCACCTTTGGGATAGCCTTCCTTGCAGGCAAAGAGATCTCTCTGAAATGCAAATCTCACCACACTAATGCCTTGATCAAATCCTTCCAAAAGGTTTCTTCACCTAGAGAATAAAGAGACCCTAACTTCTCCCTGATATGGCTCCTATCGCTCCATTTCCTTTTGCATTATCCTAAACACTGTCATGCTTTTCACAACTTTGGGCCTTTACTCGGGCAGTTTTCTCTGCCCATATGCCTGTATTTTAAAACCTAACTCATATCTATGCTTCAAGACTCAGTTCAGGCATTATCTGCAAAAAAGTCCTTTCCTAAACCACCAAATAGTTATGTGTCTCTCCTCTAACACCCTATATTTTCCATTATTGAAAAAATTCTGATCACCTTTCAATGACATTTTCTTTTTCTGTGTCTGTCTTCCCACTATGCAGGGATTCAACTGAGTGTTATCCACACCTGTACCTTCAGTATCTAGTAAAATTCCTAGCACATCATAGATCCTCAACAGGTGTTTGATTAGCTGAGTGGAATTGGGCAGTAAATCACTATGCTGGAACACAAAAGACATACTTAGTATAAAAAAAGAAAAGTAGCTTCTCAGTGTTGCCATTTGGCTTTTGTGAAAGATTGGTCAGCCAAAAAAGTTTGTCGAATGCTCTTTCAAGGAAACAAAAAAGGCAAAGAGAGATTAATTAGAAATTAAAGCCAAGATTCCAAAGCAGGAATGCTGGAGTTAAAATAGAATTCTGATTCAGAAAGTCAGTACAAGGAGTTAGGAACCAAACTTCAGGTAGGACCAAAGACACAGAGGGTCTGAAGATTCTTTTGAATTCTCTGACATCTAGTTAGTACATGCCAATCACAAGTGCCTACAGGTGGAACCAAGAGGGAATTACATGATATGGATGGAACCATAGTTCGTCTCCAATATGGGTGATGGGTAGACAGAACCAGGGACAAACTCTTCCTGCACTTAATTTAATCAATAGGAGGCTAATAATGGTGAACAGTATTGAAGGAATGATAGACTCATGATTATTATTTACTCACCCTTAAATTAGTCACTGATATTAAAAAGTTAGTGGGCCAAAAAGAAAAAAACAAAACAAAATAAAAGTCTCAGTTACTTGAAAACAGTTAAATGAGATAACACAAAAAAGAGAAACATCACTTAATTCTCATATACATTATTATTAACAGATATAATTCTGATTTTGGACCACTACATTGTAGATAAATTGCATTCCTACTTTTTTTAATTGCTAGTAAAAATACAAAAAATTGCCAGTTTAAAAGCAGTTTCACTTGGCTTTAATTTTCTTTAAAATAGAAACAATTTTGTTAGAAGAATGAACTGCATAGCATTCTCATATAGGAGGAGTAAAAAGTCAAATAAAGAATATTTGATAAGGAAATACATTTATTTGCATATAAATAGAAGGATGGCAGTATATTTGCTTTCCTCACACTTTCTTCATTTCATTCTCTAATTTTTCCTATATTCATTTTCTTACAGGAATTACCATGCATATTTATAATTTGCAATACAACTCCCAAGCTTAAAGACCTATTTCCAATTCTGATGATCTGTTTCTGAAACATTTTTCCAAGCATATATAATTTTTTTTATCTCATCTCAATTTCCTGACAAAAAGGAAAGGAAGTTCCTTTTATCAAGAAACCTCTACAACTTGTTTCAAACATCCTCTGTTTGTTTGGTGGCTTTAAAATATTCTGAAGAAAAAAGAGCCGCCCTTTAAGTAACTATAATGCCTAAGGAAAAAAGAAATCTCTCACTAGAGAATTAGATTCTGAAAGAGTTGAGAATGATTTTCTGACATAGGGATGCAATATGGTTCTATAAAGAAATAAATTTGAAGTCACTATGTGCAGAGGAAAAAACAATCTAAGGATTAGTGCTCTGGAGACATAGAACAAGTTTGCAAGAGGAAAACAAGTAATTAGTGATAGCAGATTACATAAGAGGTGTTTAAGAAGGTTATTCACATACTCTTCCTAATGGCTGGTGGAAACCACATAGAACCTGCTGGAGTCAATAGCATAAAGAGAGAAGAGGATAAGTGTCATTGTGTTCTGTCTGTAGCCTCATCCCACCCCGCACTTACTCTACTTGGGCCACATTAATCTTGCTTTTCAGTTCCTCAAATCAGTGACACAAGTGCACAAAAACATCTCTTATATACTATTTAAGCAAAAAGAGCTGATATCAATGGTTTTTAGGGTCAATATAAAACATTTATGAAAGACATTGCATTATATGACTCTAAATTAAATGCCACCATACGTATAACTGAGACCCTAAGGGTCTATCTATCTCATAAGGGCAATTTTTGGTAAAAATTAGAAAAACCTTCCATATGACCCAGCAATTTGCCTATTGGAAATATACTCAGAGGAACTCAAATCATTCTACAAAAAAATACCTGCACACGTATGTTTATAGCAGCTCTAGTCACAATAACAAAAACATGGAACCAACTGTGTTGCCCATCGAAGCTGGACTGGATAAAAAAAAATGTGTAACATATACACAATGAAACATTACGCAGCCATAAAGAAGGACAAATATATGAACTTTGCAGCAAATTGGATAGATTTTGAGTCAGTCATACTCAGTGATTTATCACAGAAACAAAGAACTGAGATCCATATGTTCTCACTCATAAGGTAACCTTGAACAATTATAATGCTATAAGAAAGCGATTGGTAGTAGCGGAAAACTGTCAGGAGAAGGGGAGATGGGATTGGCAGTTGGTGGAAACTGCTAGGGGAGGGAGGGGCATACCTCGTCAACAAGGGTACCTGCATGATCAATGCTTGTATGCATAACCCTGAATTGTACCCCATATCTTTATAATAAATAAATACATTTTTTAAAATTTAGAAAAACCTTTACTAATAATGGTTGTGGTCATAGGAGAGTGATGATGTGAAAGAGGAGGCAAAAATATTACCTGCTGAGTATTGGCTGAAGATGTAGGTCACCTATAGAGGTTAAAGAGCACACACACACACACACACACACACACACACACACACACTTCATAGTATATCAATTGCACCTTTTTAATTGATGACATTAAACAGCTGGTGAGGCAACATTAATGAATAAATGGGCATTTGGGAGTATTACATTTTGGGGAAAAATAATGTTGTTATTTTGATGTATGGTTTTAATAAGATCCTAATAAAAGTGATTGATAACTTTTTTTACTATTTTTAATGCAACTAATGCATTGTAATTATGATCGTTTAACTCACATACTAATAATTTTCACATATTTTTCTTAAAGATGTGTTTAAAAGTTAATATTACAATATTTTAAAATTATCAGTTAGAATCTATTTATATAATGCACAAAAAATTGATTCCTACTTATTAAGCTTCTATTATATAACTGACACCACATACTAGGCACAGTAGAAGACAAAAAGTTACAGCAAATATTTCTTTCTTTCAAAAACATTTACAATATATTTGGAGAACTTGGATGAAAACACTAAGTGCTTTACAATAAAGCTCATCATTGCATTGGGCTATACTTCTGAAAGTGTGATATTGCAGGAACTGTGTACTTAGAGAGGCACTGAGTTAAGGAGAAAATGATAAACAGGGCCCTGTTGTTAAGCCTTCTATTGCGCCATAATGCTACCAATTGCAATGTTTTATGTGGGTGCATCAACTATATCTAACACAAAATATCCTTTTGCAAATCCTCAAGACTCAAGATGGAATTATATTTATAAGACTCAGAAGTCAATCTGCTTATAAGTTTAAATACCTTTAAGTTGGACATATAGATGTTAGAAATGGTGATGTCTTAAAATAGTGTTCAACTTATATTGTTTTTAATAATTTAAGCATATAGATGTGCATTATCTTTTGGGCCAAAATGCGGCAGAGGTGTAATGTGAATTTTCTATTTTTTTAATATAACAGTCTCTCATACAACAAAGAACAAAAGCAAACATATGTTCACAGTGGGATGGGATTATCACTCAATCACCTGTAGAAGCACTGCCCAATGAGCCTTGCCAACTTACTGGGCATGTCACATGTAAAAGAGTTTCCTTAAAAGGTTAGCAATATAATTTATCAAAGGAGTGAGTTGACAGAGGAGTTAAGGGCAGGAAACTTTATGGTGAGAAGGGTCTAGACTGATCCAGAAAAATGAAAGGATTATGGTTCATCTGCCAGTACTGAAGAATACATGTATGAAACCTCAATAGGAAATATGGAATTTCTTTGTGTGTGTGTGTGTGTGTGTGTGTGTGTGAGAGAGAGAGT
>NW_007253785.1:801849-813428 GCF_000164805.1 Carlito syrichta
GGAGGAGGAGGAGGAGGAGACAGGGAAGTGGAGAAAGGCAGACAGACCATGGAAAGTGGGTAGTTCTCCTGGATAAGAGTAGAATGAACAGTATCATAACACCCATGCTTTACAGAATTAAACATAAAACATTTTGGAAAAAAAAAATGCAGAGGCCCTTTTCAAATGCAATATTCTTTGATGACATTTCAGGCAAGAACAAAAATGGAAGGAAATATAAAGAGGAAGTTAAAAAAGAAAAGATACATGCCAAGCCTATGAGTTTAGGGAAATATTCCAGATGACTACTAAAAAGCAACATTTCAGGGAAGACAGACTTCAAATTCCTATAATGTTATATTCTGCAATTTATATCTTAGCTGACAAAGTACAGATATAGAGTAAACTGATACAGTAAGCCATTTTCAGGGAGAACTGTAGTTAAGATAGGTGAAGGAAGTTACAGTGTTTTCACTGGGAATTAAGGAACAATGCACAAGAGGGAGACTCACCAGATAAAGACCCCATTTGCAATCATATAGAGAAGACCGTGAAATTTCAGGCTCTCATTTGATAATAGAGTTCCATTTTTATTTCTTTTTATGTATTATACCATCAATATTGACATACAATTAAAATTTGTCATAATCAACATTGTGTGTGTGCAAACTCTGTTATGCGGATATTAGCTTCCTAATGCATAGTGGATGATTTAGACAATCTGAATGTCTGATTATATGTGCCCTCATTAATCCACAGATAAGAATAAGGAAGAATACACAAAGATTTCCATGGTCAGTCACATGTAGGCTTTCTCAATGAAACTAGTCATAGCCATGTTTTACAGATTCAAACTTTCATATATTTTCACCACTTATATTTTCGCCACTTATATGCAGCTTATTTTCACCACTTATATTTTCACCACTTATATGCAGCTTATTTTCACCACTTATATTTTCACCACTTATATGCAGCTTATTTTCACCACTTATATGCAGCTGTTTCTAAAACTATAAATTAAGCCTTTGAATTTCTCTGACATAGTCCTCAGAGATTTTCACTTTTATACAGAAGATTCTCGTATGAAGTAGTGAAAAAGGTATTGGCTGTAGTGAAAACTATAGAGATTTTCCTGGGGGCAGGGAGAATGTTTTATTTATGATGCAGCACATGTGGACCTTTTTAGATTTTATATTGAGATTCAATTGACAATATGGTATTTAATAATGATTTTTTTTTCATGTTCTTGTCACTACCTGCATGGGTAGATTTATTTTACTGGCATTTGTTTAGGACCTTGAATTCAAAAGAAATCTCCATATTATAGAGAGATTATCCTATGCACCCAATGCATCATATAACAGATAATCCCCTAAAAGTAAACTATTACACTGTGGGCCCAATTTATCATTTTGAACATCTCTTGCCATCTGTAAGAAAACAGAATCAAACAGAAGACTGGCACATAGTGGGTATTGCGTGTGTGTGTGTGTGTGTGTGTGTGTGTGTGTGTGTGTGTCTTCCCTCCTCTGGTATACTTTATATCATGTGACAAAAATATTGCATTCACATAAAATAAAGAATAATGACTTTTCTTTAAAAAGTATTCATCCAATATAATAGCATATATTTAAATGATAAACCTTGCCAGTGTATTTGCCAATTATAGTTAACTGTGATGCAGCTTACTATAATTAACACTTGCAAATGTTCAGAAATATACCTATTATGTGAAACAGGGTGGACTTTTATTTCAGTCACTAATACTACCAGTATGCCATAACTGACAGCATTTTCTCATTCTAATATCATGTTTGATATTTTACCACTTTGTTTTACATTTTAATTGCAGAATCCGACCCTTACTCCCAAATGAATCATTCTGTCATTTCTGGAATTTTCACTCATTATGAAGAATTCAAGCAAAAACATGTAGTTGGGACAAAGGTTAGGTTTAACTGTTACTCAGTAAAATGCATGGAGACTTGATTTCTCATTTTGTGTTTAATACAAGTATTGCATAGATACAACAGTCGTGACAAATATTGACAAATAGCTAGAAAATGACTAATAGACAACTTAATGAGTCTAATCTATTTGTGATGTGGACTAAAGAACAACCTTCTAAGGGGAAAACATGACAACTTATTATTTACCATATTTTAAAATAAGATCATTATTGATGACTTAATAAAAATGTAACATCATATTAAATATAATTTAAGATTTTACTTGTGCACTCTGTTGCTGTTTCTCCCTGAAACTATTTTTTCTATTTCACATTAAAATAACTGAAAATATGGAGGATTTAAAATGAGTGCTATTCTCAATCCATTGGTCCTGTTACACTGTATGCTTGTCATGCATTTATAATTAATGGTGCATATGAGCAAGAAGTGATTCCTTAGTAAGAAAACATTTGCAGCCATTAATGTTTCATCTATTTCTAGGGTAGGTATCACTGTGGTGCTGAAAGGATAGCTCCGGGTCACCTGTCGACATTCTTGAGTTTGCTTTGCAGAGAAGAGAAAATGACTAATGGCAGAACTAAAGTAGACCCATTGAAGACACGAGTGATAAACAATCATTTCATAACTTCGCATCACCTTCCAAAAATACATCTAGCTGGCATTCCTTCAAAAATTTTATGAACGGCATAGTTGTCAAACTGATTTTTTAAAGCAGTCCTTTCTCTTTTCATTTTTCTCAAAGTAAAACCCCGAGGCTGCCACATTCCAAAGATAGGAAAAAAGTTAATTATATATATTTTTCTACCATTGGATTTGGAGGTAAATATAGTGGGGAAAGTCTAGGGACTTTTTAAAAGGAATTATCAGGGTAGAGATAGGTCTTGGGGAAGAGGACTCCTCTCCAAGCTCAACCTGACACTCCTTATTCAAAGAAAATCATGCCCTCGTCCCAGTCCTGGCAGTCCATTTGTGACCAGGGAGCTCAGTCCCCTGCCCTCCCCCAGTGTATAATCCCAGCCGAAGGTAAATTAAGACAAAGCAGCCACACACTGCGCGCGGGGAGGGCTCAAAGGTTAAGCGGCGTCGGGGTGCAGCAGAGACCAGAAAGGAAAGTGACCTCATTTTGCCTGAGAAAGCACTCTCCAATAAGCCCACCTTGGATGTGGATAGCAGTGGCGGTAAAAGAGCACAAAGAGCGAAAGCTGGAGGCAGCAAACTTCCCTTATTCTTCCTCCCCCGTCCCTGCAGACCACCAGGAACACTCACACGCGAGGACAACAAAGCGTGCGCCCAGGCTGCGCGGAGGGCGCTCCCCGCGGCGGGGCCATCGCGCCCTGGGCGCGCCGCTCCCCACGGCAGAGCGAGGGCGCCGGAGCGCGGCCGCTGCCCGGACCGCGGGGAGAAGGGGCGAGGGATTCCCCTACCTTGAGCAGCACAAAGAGCCAGAGTAGAGGCAGGAGGCGGCGGCCGCCGTGCGTCCTCGCGGGCAGGTGCCCCATCGCTGCGTGGACGGGGACCCGGTGGGGGGACGGCTGCGCTCGCGGGATCCCCCGGCGGCGACTCACAATGGCGAACTGGGGTTGCAGCCTCAGACCGTGGGCGCCAAGGTTGCTCCCGGCGGGCGCATGCTGCCTCTCCAGTCCCCCTGCGCCTGCTCCCTTTCCTCCTCTGCGCCCGGGGTCCTCTAAGAACGTGCCAGGCGCTGCTCTTCTTTAATGACTAAGGGTGGAGAGGGAGGGGATTGGAGTGGGCGAGGCTCTGCCGCCGCCACTACCGCGGCCGCGGGAGGAGGCAGGGGTCCGCGTGGCAAGGGAGAGGCGGGAGCTCCACGCCCAGCCGGCTGTGGTCCTCTGGCAGCAGGGGACACTCTCACTCCGGCTGCCGACTTATAAAGTGACAGCAGCCTCCCAGCCCACCAGGGTCGGCCCGCTGCCTCCTACTGCTGGACAGCCCCCACTGCAGGCTCCGCCTCAAACCTTCCCACAATCTCAGGACTCAGTTCTGTGGGGTTTCTCTGAACCCAACCCGTCTTGAGCAAAAGGAACGCTAGATCCCAGTTCTCTCTCAATCTCCCAGTTGCCTCTCAATCTCCCTACGTCTGTCCTCAACTGCAGTTATAAAGGATCAGTAACATTAGAGTGGTTGTGATTGTAGAAGTGGGGGGGGGGGGGGGGGGGGAGAGACAGAGAGAGAGAGAGAGAGAGAGAGAGAGAGAGAGAGAGAGACAGAGAGACAGAGAGAAATGGAAGGGTATTGCCCTCCTTCTCTGCTTCCATTCTCTCCATCCCATTTAAATATTCTCATCCTCTCCTTCCCACACTCACCAATAAAGAAATAGCACAATTATATACGTTTCCTATTTGAAATCAGGAGCTCTTGCAAATTTCAGACTTGGATACCAAATCTGTCAGGTCACCTGAGACTGAACATAGACAGGTGTAAATCACAATATTTTACATATACAATTGACCCTTGAACAACACAGGTTTGAACTGCACGTATCCACTTATATGTGGATTTTCTTCTACGTCTGCCAACGTGAGCCGGCAAAACCAACTTGCCTCCTCCTTCTCAGCCTACTTAATCTGAAGACTATTTATGAGAATGAAGATCTTTATGCTGCTCCACTTCGACTTAGTAAATATAAATATATTTCTTTCTTATGATTTTCTTAATAACATTTCTTTAGCTTACTTTATTGTAAGAATACAGTACATAATACATATTACCTACAAAATAGATGTTAATCAATTGTTTATGTGATAGGTAAGGCTTCCAGTCAACAGTAGGCTATTGGTAGTTAACTTTTGGGAGAGTCAAAATCTATATGCAGATTTGTGAATGCACCAGGTGGGGGCTCCTAATCCCCATATTGTTTAAGGGTTAATGGTATGCACAAATAAATATCTTTAACAAATTTGAATTATTCATAAACAGTTAATGTGGGACTTTTTAGAATCACAAGCAACAACTTCCAACCTGTGTGTCCCCAATCTACTTACCTGTTCCCTTTGTGATGTGCATTTTTTGAAAGATAAGTGTGTCATAATAAACTATGGGGTGCACTATTCAGATATAAATAATTCCTGATTATCATGTAATTACCCTTTCTATGCTCTGTCAGTACTGGAAATTCCTATTTATCCTTGAGACATGCTTGGGCATCAGGAGTCAGGAAAAGTCACCAAGGTCAAGAATGTAGGCATTTAGGTACCAGCTGTCTCAGCCGCACAGCTAGGGAGTGGTGACTATGTTTACTCTGCTTTTTTGCTACATGAGCCTTGGCCAAACACGAATCACTTTGTTGTTGTGTATATGCATGTCTGAGAAACACTTAGATTGAATATATTTCCATGAGTATATATGTCTTAAATGTCCATATGCATAAAAATATAGAATGATTATCTGAATTTAGGTGAGAATGATCTATTTGGTGTCTTCTTTTAGAGGCTTTTTTTGTTGTCACTTTCTTCCCCCTCACATGCTCATTGAATGCCCTCCTGCCCACTCTTTATTGGACTGCATCTCTCCTTTCTCTTGAGAAAATGTTAGCTGATCCCCCCTCACTCTGGTCAGGCTAATGGGCTGTCTGAAAATTTTATCCTTGAGACTGCACTCATAGGCATTTTAGTTTAATATATTTTTCTTTTATTTTGAAGTTCTTAAAGCAGCATTTTATGCCCCATCCCCAGAACTTAAGATATGTATAGGCCGGGGGCAAAAATTACATGCACAGGAAACCGACAATTTCTCTTTTGAATAGAGTTTGATTTTCAAGTGTGTGTGTATGTGTTGTGAATTAAGCATATATATGGGAATATTCATGTGTGTGTGTGTGTGTGTGTGTGTGTGTGTGTGTAAGTGTGCTTGTGTGTTTATATACACAATCACTAAGTGTATATATGAAATTAGAGAGCAATTCTGACCATACATTAATCTTGTAAATGCAAAAAAGAACTTTCATAATGAACATTATAAATAATAATATTTTGCTATGTCTTTCTTTTTTGTCACTTATGTCACAATTTGCTTAGCTCTTTCTGCCCTTGTATATATGTGCATACGGGCCACTTTGGAAGAACAATAGCAGTAAAACATCACCCAATAAAGCATTAGTAATTAGCAGTACCAATATTTTATTAGTAACACTGTGATTAGATGGCCTAAAGATTGAAAGTATTATTTTATAATCACAAAAAATTTACTCTCCAGAGAAAAGTACTTTACATTGCTACTGCTGGATAAAATAGTTTCATTTGTTTTTATTGCACTTCAAACAATAGTCTTGTGAATTTTCCAAGAGACTCCCACAAAGACTGTGAAAGCTATATCACCAGCCGTGTGGGGTTTGCATTTCATAGAGTGTGTTGTATGTTCCTTTGAACTATTGACTGGTTTTCCAATGCAATACTTCCAAAGTATGGTAAATCTGAGTATGCTATCAAGACTCCGAATCAACAAAAATGGCCAGAGGCAACATATAGTGCATATAGTAATTTATGTTTCTCGAATTGCTTCAACATGTTTGTTCTAATTTCATTATCATAGCTACACTGTAAGGTAAAACAGGCTGAGATTATTACCACCAACTATTTTTTCCTAATGCTGCTTTTCCTGGAGAAAATATAAACACAGAAAAATAACAGAATCTCTTCCATGCCCTAGGACATTTGAAGATAAATTCTCACAAATTGAAATAAAGCTCTCTACTTCCTTTGAAAATAATAATAAAGTAGCTAATCAAGAAACTGAGAGGTCTCGGCT
Organism: Carlito syrichta; assembly: GCF_000164805.1. Classification (NCBI taxonomy): domain Eukaryota; kingdom Metazoa; phylum Chordata; class Mammalia; order Primates; family Tarsiidae; genus Carlito; species Carlito syrichta. The sequence continues at coordinate 808,566 of NW_007253785.1, forward strand.
TTTTTAATCATGAAAATAAATTTTTTCCCAAAAATGTAACAATGTATCCATTCCTACGTGGTTCATATCTCTCTCTTCCATAGGAAGGCAAGCAATAGCAGCCGCAGAGAAGTGGCTAGAATCCCTGTGAGAGGTTTAATGAGGAGTCAAATGGAACTCTTACTGTGCCCTTGCCAATGAAGCTCAATTCTGTCCTCTAGGGACCAACTCTAATGTAGTTCAGTGTGTTTAGTCCTGGCTTTCACTGGCTCAATAGCCTATGAGGCTGTCAGCAAGTTTTGGTATTAGATAGTTATATTTATGGGGGATACTCAATGACAAATAATTTACTTTATATGGAACGGAGAGAAAATTCAAGCCATTGGTCTCTGGCCTGTATTTCACTTGAAAAATCACAGTAATAGCCATCCAGTTTGTCACTCATCTCTCACATATTACAATTTTTACAGCTTATAAACCGTAGATTATGTGTAATATGTTCTTGGGATAAGATGACTAGGCAGCATTTTGATTTTTAGTTGACTTGAGCATTTTTTTCATCTTTTCTCTTGATGAATACTGGTTTCTCACCTAAAAGACATGTTGACAATTCATGAGTTTTGTGTCTTTCAAAATGAGAATGATTGACAGCCTTCAGGTGAATGGCATGTTCTGAGTGCCAAGACTTATTCCTCTTACCATGCTTGAAAAGCAGTGAAATACACCACAGAAGATTATTTCTCCTTTTGTGTGGACGGTATTTTCCCATTACCTCTTTTGTTTCCCCCTATTAAAGGACCTACCTTATTTGCACTTGACTCTTTCATGATTTTAAAGAAAATCAAATAACAATACTGCATTACAAGGTATAGGTTCTATAACAAAATCATTCACTTAAAGGAATAAGAAAACATAAGCAGATATTTATCACTGGATATAAATTGCAAGCCACAGGATCAACGACCCTAAATTAGGAAAGCAGATTGTCATTTAATAGATATTAAACTTTCTTTCAGTCATATGCTAAGATTACTGTTTGTTGTTAATATTTCATTTAATTGCTCTAAAACTTCAATGAAAGGCCTTAAGTTATGCAATTTTATCCCATATTTTATTTACATGTTATGCCTTGACTAATGAACTTCTAAAATATTTTTTCTGAATATTATAGACATTGCTATAATCTACTTACTTAGCTTTTCTTCACAACTAGGTTTCTTGACTAATTATAATTTTAAGTATTAACATGAAAGAATTCACTTTAGCTTGGCAAAAAAAAGCAAGACTAGAACTTGAATATAATTTATAGCTAAAGCAAGACATACTGTTTTTACTAAGTGGAACAGTGTCTGCTGATCCTTCCTTCCCTTTCTTCTTCACTTCGCTTCAAATTAAACATGCAGCGTCACACATGGTTTCTATATGCATGTCACTTTAAAGTGGCTACAGATATATAATTATGGGAAATTTGGTAAAAGTGATTCGAGCTGCTTTAATCACGTTTTGAAAATACACTGTCTTAACTGCTAAGTATTCTACCAGTAGGTATAGTAGTTTTGCATTGATATTTATACTTCAAATCAATCATATCAAACCAATTTTTATGCTAAAATTCAAAGCCAATTATATTTCTAAATCTAACTATGAAATAAGGGGTGCAGATGACTGTAATCTGAAGAGGATTAGGAATGCAATTGATAGATTGGTGTTATTACTTGTCTAGGCACAAGGACCTAGAATAAAAATTTTGAGGAAAGCACAAATGTTCTGGAGAAAATCACAGCACCAGGAGAAACATATTCCTCATAAAAAGACAAAGAGAAAGGGCAAAACCAGCAAGGTCACATATTTCTAGATATGCTTGCTTAGTGTGAATATTTAAAAAGGGAGAAATTTGGAACAGAAAGTCAAATGCAGAGATTTCTCCTGTTTTTTTGGCAAGTGGAAAATGTGAAAAAAAATTAGAAGGGTAAGCATATAAAATGTCTTTAGAGGATGCTTGGAGTGAAATCCCATCAGGGATCAATATGTATCAATCCTATGGCCATTCTCTGTTAACTCACTGTCTCACACTACAAAGCCCATTTCCAACTTTTTTGCTCATCTCAAACCTCTGACCTCTTACCCGACAGACCCCCTCAGTGTTTGAGCTTCACCTTCTCTCTTACAGAGGAAGTTGAGGCCATCAGATGACAACTTTTTATCTTCCTTGACAGTAAACAAAATCCCAAGCTATTTTCTGGAGTCCTTTTCTTCCAGTCTTTCCTGTCCTAGTATCTTTAACCTCTCCCTTTTGATGGATTCTATTTCTTGGGCTTTAATCCTGTTTGTATCTTTACAATTGAAAGAAAGGACTCAGCTGGGCTCCGTGGCTCAGCCTGTATTTCAGCGAGGTGAGTGAATTGCCTGAGCCTGTGGGTTTGAGACCTGCCTGGGCAACTTGGTGAGATCTCATCTCTACAATAAATCAAAAAAAAAAAGAGAAAGGACTCTTCCTGCCCTCAGCTGCCACTTTTTCTTTCTACCTATTTTTACCCTTGCCACTGCTCCATCACAGCAATATTTTCCAAATTATTGTGTGTATTTTGTGTACATTTTGCTTTCATCGCTGCTTACTTTTCAAACCATTCCATCTGGCTTCTACTCTCATCATCTCACCAGCACTGCTCTCACTTCAAAGTACACCAGGTGCCTCTTGGAAGAATATGTCATGTTAACTACTTCCTCCTTCCTGAAATATTTCAATTTACCATAACCCTACACATCCCCGTTTTTCTTCTATGTCTCTGGTTATTCTTTCGGAATCTTCCTTGCTGGTTCATTTTGTTCTTTCTGTTCATTTAGTGTTACAGTGTTCAATAATTAATTCTAGACTCCCCCTGGTTTCCTCTGTATTCTTGCCCCCACCAATCTAATTGTTGGCCTTTTCTCCAATCTCTATATGCAGACAATCCACAGGGCCCTATCAGCAGCCTTAATAGAACACTGTGGTATTTCAGGCCCATAAGCTAACTGCATGCTTGGATCTTCCTGTGAGTTTTTAAAAACATTTCAAACTTAGTTCCAAAAGTGAACTCATAATACTTCCCCCCAGAATTTTTTATCTTTATAAATAATACCAAGGCCAAACCATCCATGCAAGCCAGAAACCTAGGTTTTATCCCTGCTGCTTACTTCTCTACCTTCCCAATGGTCCCAAACCCAATCTGATATATTTCTTATGCTGACTCACTTCTCTGTATCCTGTATTATTATCTCTTGTCTGAACTATCGCAATACCTTCCTAATTGCAAGGATCTACTCCTATCCTCTTTGGTTTTCCCCCACTTTATCCTGAAGCACAGCAGTGAAGTATTTCCAGTTACACCCAGTTGAAACCAGCTTTTGTCATTCTAATTTGATCAATCTAACTTTCTATGTAAAAACAACAATGACTTCCAAATACTGCTAGGATAGTGATAGCATTTCTCAACCTGTTCTGTGAGATGATGGGAGTAGAAGCCAGACAGAGTGGTTTGAAGGGCAAGTAGGTGATGAGAACAAAATGCAGATGGTACAAATACAAGTCCTGAATAATCTATCACTAACATGCATCTCAAGTCTCTTGCCACATCCCCATCTCCTTTGCTCTCTGAATGTCGAAAACTTGCACAAAACATGCTCTCTCCAGACAGTAAGACGTGAATTGTTCTCTCCGCCTGGAATGCTCCTCTTCTCAATTTAATCCAATCTCTGCTCAAACTTCCTCAGCTCACTCCTATAGTTTAAGGTTTACTTTACAATTAATGTAATGGTTTTATGGCTACCTACTTATGTCCAAATAGTTCACATAATATTTGCATTATTGATATTTTATTTTACTTTTTAATCATTTGCTTAATGAATGTCTCTTTTGTCAGACTGTGAATGCTGCAAGGCCTAGGATTATGTCAAGTACTTGTTTGCCATTTTCTCCCAAGTAGTTGAGTTAGTTCCAGGAATAGGAGGCAGTAAAGTAGCAATATTTGCACATGAATTACCCTGGGAAACTTGCACAACCTGGAAAGTGGTGAATGGTCAAAGTGAAAAGAACACAAAGGGCAAGTGTTTTTTACTGGAATTATAATCTTCCTCAAAATCCAGGTAATCTTTCAATTTGCAAACGAGTAGACAAACCAAAGGCCATACATCCATAGACTATTACTCAGAAATAAAAATAAATGATCTACTGATATGTGCAACAAGGTAAATGAATCTCAAATGCATTCTATTAAGTGAAAAGAAGTCAGACACAAAAAGTCACAAACTGTATGATTTCTTTGATATATCATTTTAGAAATTGTAAAAGTATAGGGAACAAAACTAGATCAGTGGTTGCCAAGGGCTGAGGATGGTCAAAGAGGTTGACTAAAAAGTGACACAAGGGAATTTTTGAGGTGATAAAAATATTTTAAATCTTTATTTTGTTGGTAGACACATAACAATGCATTTGTCAAAACCTCATCAAAAAAATAAATAACCAGTTTATTAAACAAAATTCTGTCCTATGAAAAATTACTTCTTTTAAAAGATAGTATTACTTTACACTCTTTGACTAATACCTCCAGAGGTCTACTCTACAGCATAATGCCTATATTTAATAATAGGGATTTTATAGTGCTTGAGAATTTGCTGAGGATATGTTAAGGGTTCTTATCATAACAGCATCATCATCATCATAACAAATAAATATGACAGGAGGAAGCTGTTGGAGGGGATGGCTATGTTTATGACAGAGATTGTGGTAATGGTTTTATAACTGTCTACTTATCTCCAAACTCATCAAGTTATGTACATTAAATATGTACAGATTTTTTTTTTTTTTTTTTTGAGTTGGAGTCTCACTCTGTCGATCAGACTGGAGTG
>NW_007253785.1:813576-821045 GCF_000164805.1 Carlito syrichta
CTACCACGCCTGGCTGATTTTTTGCTTTATTGTAGAGATGAGGTCTCGCTGCCCAGGCGGGTCTCGAACCTGCGGGCTCAGGCAATCCACTCTCGTCAGCCTCCCAAAGGCGTGGGATTACAGGCTGAGCCACCGAGCCCGGCTATGTACAGATTTCTATGTCAATTATATCTCAATAAAGGACACTATTTCATTATTAATGTATGTATCAACATTTTAAAGATTGTTTTAAAAGTAATTAGCAATCAGTATTTTAGAAGTTCTCTTGGTTGATTATGTGATTGGTTCTCATGATAAAATCTCAGAATTAAGCTTAAGAAATTGCTTAACTCTCTTCCCTTTTGTCTTCTTTTATCTGAGAAATTAAGAATGATAATTTATTAAGTTATTCTGCAAGCATATATTTTTTTAATTCCTGCCAATTTGGGCATAACTAAAATAAATAAGATAAAGCTGTTGACTTCTGAGAGTTTGCAATTTATTATTTGAGATATCATACTGAAAGAACTACAAGCAAGATAAAATACAGTAGAAACAAAGATGCAGAGATAAATGTTAACAGCATTCAGGGAAGGGAGAGATAATTTATTGATGTATAAATCTTAGAAACTGGAAAGTACAGGGTATGCTCTAAAATAAAATAGTATAGTTAGGAGAAATGGTGTAATGACATTGGTACTTAGAAACTCAACAATACCATATCTACCTTTCTTCCTATGATCACATATGTAGCTGTTCTACATTTTAGCAAGTTTCTCTTGCACTTGGTGTTAAGTCAGAGTCATGGCACATGGACTGAGCAGAAATGATGTACACTTCTAGACCTTGTCCATTAAACCTCAATGCACAATCCTAAAGAAGTGGAGAACCATAAAATGGAAAGAGCCTCCATACCTGAGCATCTGCAAGAAAAAGAGACTATCAACCAACCCACTATGGCCTATGATCTGAAAGTTAGAAAAAAATGTTTAGCTCAGGAGATCATCAAATGCCAGATTGAGGGGATAGGGATTACTGAAATTTTCTTTTTTTTTTTTTTTGAGTTGGAGTCTCACTCTGTTGCCCAGACTGGAGTGCAGTGGCCGCTCTCGGCCACCGCCGCAGCCTCGACCTGCTGGGCTCCGGCGATCCTTCCGCCTCAGCCTTCCAAGTAGCTGGAACTATAGGCGCGCGCTACCACCCCCGGCTGATTTTTGATTTATTGTAGAGATGAGGTCTCGCCAAGTTGCCCAGGCGGGTCTCGAACCCACGGCCTCAGGCAATCCACTCACCTCAGCCTCCCAAAGGCGTGGGATCACAGGCTGAGCCACCGAGCCCGGCCTGAAATATTTTAAACAGATGCGTGACATGATCAGACTGGATCTTTTAGGAAAGCTGGTCTATTTTTTTTAGTAGGGTGGATTGGAAAAAAGAAAAGATCAAGGTATTCTAAGACCTGGTAAAAGCATAATGTAAATGATAATTTATGAAATCCAGATTGGGAAAGGAAGTGAAGACAGAAGAAAAAGATCCATGAAAATAAGGACATGCTCAGACCTGCTGTGAGACTTTACCACCTGCTGCTCACCCAACACCATGCCGTGAGCAATACTCTGGCAACATGTTGGCACAAGGAGAAGCTCTCCAGGTTCCATCTCTCGCCTCTGGAATCTACATGTTCTGTTGAGATTTCAAGTCGTTTTATTCCTGATTCCCATTCTCTGCACATTTTCTTCACGCTGTCAGTATTTTGTTTGCTTACTTGGTTTATCCTCCATTGATGTTTCACTTGAACACACCTTGCTTACATCTCCCTGAACTCCATACCCTGAAGTCACAGTCCAATCTCATCCCTCAGCACTTGTCTGAGAGTGAGGTCAGAGAGGAGGACATAGTGACACGGACAAAGAGCGGGTTAACCAAGAGTGGAGGAGTAATACACCAAGAAATTGTGGCAATAATGGCTGAAGATGAAGACTTCCAATTTTAAGTAAACATGTTTTAAACCGGGCTCAGTGGCTCAGCCTGTAATACCGTGCCTTTGGGAGGCTGAGGTGAGTGGATTGCCTGAGCCCGCGGATTCAAGACCCGCCTGGGCAGCGAGACCTCATCTCTACAATAAATCTAAAAATCAGCTGGGTGTGGCAGCGCATGCCTGTAATTCTGGCTACTTGGAAGACCGAGGCAGAAGGATTGCCGGAGTCCAGCAGGCCGAGGCTGCGGTGGCCGGGAGCGGCCACTGCACTCCAGTCTGGGCGACAGAGTGAGACTCCAACTCAAAACAAACAAACAAACAAAAACCATGTTTTAAGAGCAATTTATGTGAAATTTTCTCCAAGCCTTTTAAAAAAAACCTTTTACATCTATGTAAATGTTGAAAAAGTAATATAATAAATGATCAACACTCTGGTTAGTAATATGCATGAAGATGTGGTTAGGGATGAGATGTCCTGATGTCTGCAACTTTGAAATGCATAAAAAATAAGAAAAACTGATGGATAGATATATTATAAGGCAATTTTAACAAAATGTTCTCAATTATAAAATTATAAAATTCAGTCAATGGGTACCTGGTGGCTCTCTATACAACTTTTTTATTTTTATTTTTATATTGTAGAGATAAAGTCTCACCAATTTGCCCAGGCTGGTCTCAAACCTCAGGCAATCCTCTCAGGGGCTCGGTCTCCCAAAGTGCTGGAATTACAGGCTTGAGCCACGGCGCCCGGCCTCGGTACAACTTTTAAATTTTTCTGTATATTTACATTTTTTGTAATACAATATTGATAAAAAAAGATCAGCCATATTAAAAAAAAAAAGGTCAGCCATATGCTTTCATCTAGCTTCACCAATCGCTAAACTAGTCTATTTATCTGCCCTTTCTGCGCAAGTTATTTGTCTAATTCATTGCAATTAAGCTGCATATACCATGATACTCTTCATTCCCAAATATTTCTTTTTTAATATATTTTAAAGGTGTGAGGTACAATTCTGGGTTAGGTATGCAGATGTTGATTATGTGCAGGTATTCTTGATGAGGTGTGCCCCTCACTCCCCTAGCTGGTTCCCTCAACTGCCAATCCCACCCCGCCTCCCTTGGCAGATTCCCACTACTGCAATCCCTTTCTTGTAATATTATGATAATTGTTCAAGGTTTGCTTATGAGTGACAACATATGGTACTTTGTTTCTATGATAGACTCTAAATATATCCAAGTTGCTGTGAAGTCTATATGTTTGTCCTTCTTTATGACAGTATACTATTCCATTGTGTATATGCACCACATTTTTTTATCCAGTCCAGCTGCCACACTGACTTCCAGAGAGGTTGTGCTAGTTTGCATTCCCACCAGCAGTGTAGAGGATTCCTTTTTCTCCGCATCTTCGCCAGCGTCTGTTGTTGTTTGTTATTAATGATGGCCATTCTTACTGGGGTTAGGTGTTATCTCAATGTGGTTTTGATTTGCATTTCTCTGATGATGAGTGGGGCTGAGCATTTTTCATGTGTCTGCTGGCTACCTGTATATCTTCTTTGGAGAAGTGTCTATTCATGTCTTTTGCCCACTTTTTCATAGGGCTGTTTATTTTTTTTCCTTTCAGTGTGTTTGAGTTCCTTGTAGATCCTAGATGTTAGGCCTTTGTCAGATATACAGTTGGCAAATTTTTTTTTCCATTCTGTGGGCTGTCTTCCTGCTCTCCTGATGGTTTCTTTTCTTTTTTTTTTTTTTTTGCAGAAGTTCGTCATTTTGATGAGGTCCCACTTGTCTATCTTATTTCTTACAGCACTTAGGGTTCTAAACAGGAATTGGTGCCAGTTCCAATTTCCATAAGGGTGTCTTCTGCATTTTCTAGGATTCTTATAGTTTGAGGTTTTACGTTTAGGTCTTTGATCCATTTAGAGTTAATTTTTGTGTATGGTGATAGGTAGGGGTCCTGATTCAGTCTTCTGCATGTGATCAGCCAGTTTTCCCAGCACTACTCATTGAATAGGTTCTCCTCACCCCCAGTGGTTGTTGTTGGAGACTTTGTCAAAGATGAGTTGGTTGAGAAATTGAGGCTTTGATCCAGAATCTCTATCCTGTTCCATTGGTCTATATGCCTGTTCTTGTACCAATACCAGGCTGTTTTGATTACTGTAGGCCTATAGTAGTTTAAAGTCTGAAGGTGAGATACCTCCTGCTTTGTTTCCTTTGCTAAGGATTGTTTTGGCTACTCATGGTTATTTATGTTTCCATATGAATTTCTGTATTGTCATTTCCAGGTCTGAGAAGAATGTTGTTGGTAATTTAATGGATATCACCTTGAATCTGTAGATTGCCTTTGGTAGGATGGACATCTTAACAATGTTGCTTCTTCCTATCCATGAGCATGGAATACTTTTCCATTTGTTTGTATCTTCTTGGATTTATTTCTGCAGTGTTTTATAGTTCTCATTGTAAAGGTCTTTCACTTCTGTGGTTAAGAAGTGCCAAAGTATTTCATTTTTTTGTTGGATCCCACAAATGGGATTGTATTTTTTATTTGGGTCTCTGCTTGGTTGTTGTTGGTGTATAGGATTGCACTGGCTTTTGCACATTTATTTTGTACCCTGAGATTTTGCCAAAGTCCTTTATTAGTGCAAAGCAGGTTTTTGACAGACTCTCTTGAATTTTCAAGGTATAGGATCATATCGTCACCAAAGAGGGATAACTTCACTTCCTCTTTTCCTATTTGGATACCCCTGATTTCCTTCTCTTGTCTAATTGCCCTACTTAGGTCTTCCAACACAATGTTGAGCAAGAGGAATGAGAGTGGGCAACCTTGTCTTGTTCCAGTTTTCAGGGGAAATGTTTCCAGTTTCTGTCCATTTAGCAATATGTTAGCTGTGAATTTACTGTAGATTGCACTTACTATACCTAGGTGTTTGAAGGTTTTTATCAAGAAGGGATGTTGGATTTTATCAAAAGTTTTATCTGCATCTAATGATATAACCATGTGGTTCTTGTTTTTACATCTGTTGACATATTTAATTACATTTATGGTTTTGAATGTTGAAACAGCCCTACATCCTAGGGATGAAGTCTACTTGGTCATGGTGGATGAATTTTGAGATGTGTTTTTTTATCCGATTTTCTAGAAACTTGTTGAGGATTTTTGCATCTATGTTCATAAGTGATATTGGCCTGTAGTTCTCTTTTTTTGTTGGATCTTTACCTGGATTGGATATCAGTGTGATGTTAGCTTCATAAAATGATTTTGGAAGAATTCCATCTTTCTCAATTGCCTGGAATACTTTCAATAGGATAGATATCATCTCCTCCTTGTATGTTTTGTTGAATTCTGCTGGTTCAAGGCTTTTTTTTTTTTGTAGGTAGTTTTCTTATGACAGAGTCAATTTCATGGGTTGTTATTCATCTATTTAGTGTCTCAATGTCTTCCTGTTTCAACCTGGGGAGGTTGTGTGATGTCAGAAAGTCCTCCATTTTGTTTAGGTTATCAAGTTTGTTTCCATATATGTGTACAAAATAATCTCTAATGATCTTTTGCATTTCTTCAGGGTCAATTGTGATTTGATCTTTTGTATTTCTGATTATGCTTATTCGGGCTTTTACTCTCTTTTTCTTGGTCATTCTGGCTAGGGGTCCATCAATCTTGTCAATTCTTACAAAGAATCAGCTTTTTGTTTTGTTGAGGTTTTCTTTTCTTTTCTTTTTTTTTTTTTTTTGAGTTGGAGTCTCACTCTGTCACCCAGACTGGAGTGCAGTGGCCGCTCCCAGCCACCGTAGTCTCGACCTGCTGGGCTCCAGTGATCCTTCCGCCTCAGCCTTCCGAGTAGCTGGAATTACAGGCACGTGCTACCACACCTGGCTAATTTTTGATTTATTTTAGAGATGAGGTCTCGCCTGCCCAGGCGGGTCTCAAACCCGCGGGCTCAGGCAATCCACTCACCTCAGCCTCCCAAAGGTGCGGGATTACAGGCTGAGCCACCGAGCCTGGCTGTTGTTGAGGTTTTCTATGATATTTTTGTGTTCTATGTCCTGTATTTGGGCTCTTATTTTGGTGATTTGGATTCTTCTGCTAAAGTTGGAGTTTTGGTGGTCTTCTCTTTCCAACTCCCTCAGACTCTCAGCTTATAATCTTTCCATTTTCTTGATGTTTGCTCATAGTGATAAAAATTCTCTTCAGAGAACTGTCTTCAAGGCATCCCAGAGGTTTTGGTAAGAAGTTTATTTATTTATTTATTTATTGTTTCTAGGAATCTTTTAATTTCTACTTTGATTTCAGTGTTGACTCAGTAGTTGTTCAGCAGCACGCTGTGTAGTGTCCATGTCTTTGTGGGCTTTGGGGAAATTTTGTTGGTGTTGATATTTATTTTTATGCCACTGTGGTCTGAGAAGGTGCAAGGCTATATTTCAACCTTATGGAATTTGTTTACGCTTGATTTATGACTAATAACGTGATCAATCTTGGAGTATGTTCCATGTGGTGATAAGTAGAATTTATATTCTGTGATTGTTGGGTAGAATAATTTGTAGGTATCTATTAAGTCCATTTGGTCAAGTGTAATGTTTAGGTTCTGGATGTCCTTGTTGATTTTTTTGCCTTAATGATCTATCCAGGGCTGTTAGTGAGGTATTCAAGTCCCCTGCTATAATAGTGTTAGAGGCAGTATCTTTTTTTCATTTCCTTAGTAGTTGCTTTATAAATGCTGGTATTCCTATGCTGTATGCATATATGTTTAGGATGAATATTTCTTGTTGATGTATTAGACATTTTATCATTATGTAGTGTCCTTTGTATCTTTTTTTTTTGAGTTGGAGACTCACTGTGTCGCCCAGACTGGAGTGCAGTGGCTGCTCCCGGCCACTGCAGCCTTGACTTACTGGGCTCCAGTGATCCTTCTGCCTCAGCCTTCCAAGTAGCTGGAACTACAGGCATGTGCTACCACGCCCGGCTAATTTTTGATTTATTGTAGAGATGAGGTCTCACCAGGTTGCCCGGGCAGGTCTCGAATCTGCGGGCTCAGGCAATCCACTCACCTCAGCCTCCCAAAGGCGTGGGATTACAGACTGAGCCACCAAACCTGGCCCTTTGTATCTTTTTAAATTTTTTTTTTGATAACTTAAAGGTTGTTTTGTCTGATATTAAGATTGTGACTCCTTTCTTCTTTCTAACCCTCACTCAGTCAGCCACTCACATGCATACTCACTCACCGGCATGTACACAGAATTTTCCATATACTCACTGACCCGGGGACTTGCATAGTCCTACTCACTCAGCCACCATCTTCCCAATCTCTCATCCATTCCTAATATTTCATGACCCTCAATATCACTGACACACTGAAGGAAAGTAAAAATGATGACACAATATCATCTAACATCCAACAAAGCTCAAATTGTGCCAATTGTCCCCAAGAGTCTTCATAAGTATCTCCAATTTAGAACCTAATGTTTAGTCATTGTGAGTGTCATGATTCTTTAGTCTTTTGAAATAATGGTTTCCCACTCTTTT
>NW_007253785.1:821198-852172 GCF_000164805.1 Carlito syrichta
ACTCACCTCAGCCTCCCAAAAGCGCGGGATTACAGGCTGAGCCACCGAGCCCGGCTTCCCACTCTTTTTAAAAAACCCTTAATGCTGATTGTTTTTGAAGAGTCTAGATCTGTTGTAATACAAGAAGTTCCACATTCTGGGTTTATCTAGTTGTTTCCTCATAAAATTAGTTTATTTCAACACACCCTCTGTTTACTGTAAACTGGAAGTTAGATCTAGACGCCTATTAAACATTTTTGGCAAAAATATTTCCTAAGTATTGTGTACTTTATATTGTATTACAATAGGAAGCATAAAGTGTCAGGTTATCTCACTATGAGTGAGATTTGGTTTGATTATTTGGGAAATCTATTGTTAAAAAAAAAATTCTTCCTTTTATATTAGGCTGATGCACAAGTTCATAGCATTTTTCCACTTGCCCATGGAAAGAAAATATTGCAGGATGATTGGTCACAGTTCATCACATTTGGCAATTCTCAGGTTGACTGAAATGAATTATTCTGGATAAAAGCATTTAAACAGTCTTCATCAAAGCCTGATGGTATTCCTGAATGTGGAGAATCAATCAGGTCAGAGTGGCCCTCTTTGTATTAACAAAACCATTTTCTTGCCATGCTTTCCCTGATGGCATTCTCCCCATACACTGCACAAGTGTCTCGAGCAGCCTCCATTGCCTTTACTCCTCTGTTTAATTCAAACAGAAGAAAATGTCAGAAGTGTTCATTTTTTTCCACTTGACACTTCACCTTCTTTAGCCTACAAATAGCACTAACTTTCTTCAAATCTTCAAAATGCAGGCATATTCACAAGCACAACATTGTCACTCCAAATGACAGATGAAAAACTCCCAACACCATAGTGTTGCCACGCCATAAACAAACACTATGAACTTATGCATCAACCTAATTACCTAATAACAGGTAACTTTCAGGTTAATACTTTGAAACCAAATATCCTATTCCTCATAAGTCTTTATGCAATGCTTTTTTTAAAAAAGGATAAGTCATCAAAACTTCATTTATTTATTTGAGTCAGATTCTCTTCTGTCTCCCAGACTGAAGTGCAGCGGCACAACATGGCTCACCATAGTCCCAACTTCTGGACTCAGGCAATCCTTCTACCTCAGACTCCCGAGTAGCTGGGACTCCAGGTATACACCACCATGCCTAGCTATTTTTAAAATTTTTTTTTTTTGTAGAGACAAGGTCTCACTATGTTGCCTAGGTTGGTCTCGAATACTTGGGTTCAAGCAATCCTCCCGCCTCAGCCTCCCAAAGTGCTGGGATTACAGGAGTGATACACTGTGCTTGGCTATTTATTTAACAAGAAGTTTGGAGTTGAGAGTTTTCAAGGTTAGTCATCATAAACCTAGGCTCTTTTCTTCTTTACCATTAGCTGCTTTTTAGCCTCAAACTTGTCCTCTCGTGGTTGAAAGTTGTCTGCCAAAGTTCTAGCATTGTATCTGCTGTGTTTGAAGACAGGCTGCCTCTTAATACGGCTGGCTTGAACCTATAATGATTTTCTACCTGGGCTGGCAGAGGGACTCACCTTCCCTGAGTTCAAGGGTCCTCTACACATCAGCTGAACACAATTAGGATTCTTAGCACTGGTGAAGATGGCAGGGTAAGGATAAGGAATTGGCTATTGGATAGGAAATAAAGTATGCTTGTCAGAATAGCATTGATACAGTTGCCAAGGCACTTTGCTGTAACATCAAAACATCAAGTTTTAAGGCACAAGTTTCTCACTAACAAACCATAGATTCTTAGTCAACACCTACTTGTCTCTTGAGATTTCCTCAGTAGTATCACATAGGCTGACTAACGACTATTTTTAATGAACACATTTTAATTTTTTAGAACAGTTTTAGGTTTGCAGAAAAAATTGAGCAGGTAAAAGTGAGAGTTCCCACATACCACAATCCTCCCCTCTCCTGACAGTTGCCCTTATTGTTACCGTCTAGTATTCATGTATACTTTTGTTACAATCAATAAGGCAATATTGATACACTATTATTAACTAAAATCCATAGTTTACATTGATGTTCACTCTTTGTGCTGTAGAGTTCTATGGGTTTTAACAAGTGTATATCTTGTATCTACCATTACAGAGTAGTTTCATTGCCCTGAAATTCCCCTGTGCTCCACCTATTCTTTCCTCCCCACTCTACCCGAAATCCTGGCAATCACTGATATTTTGACCATCTCTATAGTTTTGGTTTTGACTTTTCCATAATGTAGTATTGTTGAAGTCATGCAGTATATACCCTTTCAGACTAGCTTCTTTCACTTAGCAATATGCACTTGAGATTTCTCCATGATTTTTTTTGACTTGATAATTCATATCTTTTTATCACCGAATAATATTCCATTGTATGGATAATCCATAGTTTATTTATCAATTCACCTACTAAAGTACATCTTGGATGCTTCCAAGTTTTGGCAGTTATGAATGCTATAAACATTCATGTTCGGGTTTTTGTATGGATAAAAATGTTTAACTGAGGTCAGTAAATATAAGTGTGAGAAACTGCCAGACTATCTTCCAAAGTGGCTGTATCATTGTACATTCTCACCAGAGATGAGAATTCCTACTGTTCCACATTCCTGTAAGCATTTAGTGTAGTCAATACTCTGGATCTGGACAATTTAAGTAGGTATGCAGCAGTATCTCATTGTTGTTTTAATTGGAAACTCACTAATAATATACAATGTTGAGAATCTTTTCATATACTTATTTGATGTCTCTATGTCTTTGTTAAATGTCTTCTAATCTTTCCTCCACTTAAAAAATTAGGTTGTTTGCTTTTTTTATTGTTGCATTCTAATAATTCTTTGTATATTTTAGAAATAAATTTATAAAATATGTATTTTTGCAATTATTTTCTTCCATTATGTTGCATGTCTCTTCATTCTTTTTTTTTTTTTTTCTGAGTTGGAGTCTCACTCTGTCACCCAGACTGGAGTGCAGTGGCCGCTGACGGCCACCGCAGCCTCCACCTGCTGGAGCTCTGGCGATCTTTCCCCTCAGCCTTCCAAGTAGCTGGAACTACAGGCGCACACTACCACGCCCAACTAATTTTTGACTTATTGTAGAGATGAAGTCTCGCCAAGCTGCCTAGGCGGGTCTCGAACCTGTGGGCTCAGGCAATCTACTCACCTCGGCCTCCCAAAGCACAGGATTATAGGCTGAGCCACCGAGCCCAGCCTCTTCATTCTTTTAACACTGTGTTTCACAGAGCAAATGATTTTAATTTTAATAAAATTCAATTTATCAATTTTTTCTTTTATGTATTATGCTTTTGGTGTTGTATCTAAAAACTCATCACCAAACGTTCTCATAGATTTTTCCATATATGACCATTTTCTGTGTTATTACCATTTACCATAATTATTCCTTTTGATGTTCCAATTGTTGCAATTTAAATTGTATGAGCCCACTTAATATTGCTTCTGGGTCATTTTTTATAAGACTCCGTTAATCTTTGAACATTTTCTTCCTTGTCTATATAAACAATTTAAAAATCTGCCCTTTAGACAAAACAAATTAAATTAGCATGGATTTAAAAATAATTTATGAAGTTTACTCTAAATTACCATGTCATATAATATCAGTAACAGCAGCAACTAAATAATCTACATTTCTGTTTCTTAAACACAAAATATCTAAAGTCATTCAAAATTCTTTAAAAAGCATGAAATTCCCTCCTGTTATTGAGTTGTGCAATGGAACTAGAGCATAAAGTAAAAGTAGAAATCCAAATCAACATGAAGGAAAACATTTGTCTACTTACAGATGTGCAAAGAAAAGCTCAAATATAGCCAGGTCCCGAGAAAGTGCCAAAGTTACTCTGCTGAGAAATAGTTAGAAACCTCACACTTCTGGGAAATAGAGTTAAAACACTATTACTATAAGGCATTTCTGCAACAGAAATCCCCCCAAATTTAAATGTCATTACTTGCACTCAATGAGAAAGACACACTTAGAAATGGCTGAAAGATCAATAACTAAATATCAAACTTTACACAAATTGTCCATGAAATTTGTACCTACCCACTTATGCAACATAATGGATGTCCTGAAATTTGATGGCCTGAATTTTTGTATTTCACAAACTTAGAAAGCAAATTAGAAACACATGTAATTTTAAAGATTATGAAAATAAAAATAAAGCCAAAGAAAATTAATGGCACATAATAACCAACAGATAAACAAGTGAGCATAATGTTCTCCAGGCTTAACCATGTTGTGGCAAATTGATCTCACATAAATTGGAAGTAGAATATTGGTTACCAGAGTCTGGGAAAAGAAGAGATAGGGAGATGTTGATCAACAGCTACAATGTTACAAAGATAAGAGGAGTAAATTCTGGTAATTTACTGCATAGTAGAGTGACTATAGCTAACAATGATGCATTGTGTATTTCAAATAGCTAGAAGAGAGGATTTTGAATGTTCTCACAACAAAGAAATGATAAATCTTTAAGGCAATGAATATGCTAGTTACCATAATTTGATCATTCCATAATATGTACATATAAAAAATCACATTGTGCCCTCAAAATATGTCCAATTATTATATATAATTTAAAAAAACAAGCAAACTTAAACTAAAAAGTTACTAAAATTTTACTCAAAAAATCATACAATGACAGCATAACTTAAGAAGATACAAGCTTATTTTTCTAAGGGGCTAGACAAAGAACCAATCCTTTGAAAGAGGGGCTAAAATAAAATGGGTAAAGACAAAGATATTGAAAATAAAAGTAAAGCATATTTCTTGGTGCCCAGATTTTTTAAAAATAAAGGATATTAGGGTACCTGCATAATGAACATTTGTATAGCTAACTCTGAATTGTACCCCACATCTTTAAAATAAAACATTTTTTAAAAATGAAAAAAAGGAGCTGGGCTCGGTGGCTCAGCCTGTAATCCCACGCCTTTGGGAGGCTGAGGTGAGTGGATTGCCTGAGCCCACGGGTTCGAGACCCGTCTGGGCAGCGAGACCTCTACAATAAATCAATAAATCTCTACAGTAAATCAAAAAATCAGCCGGGCATGGTAGCGCATGCCTGTAATTCCGACTACTCGAAAGGCTGAGGCGGAAGGATCGCTGGAGCCCAGCAGGCGAGGCTGCGGTGGCCAGGAGTGGCCACTGCACTCCAGTCTGGGCGACAGAGTGAGACTCCAACTCAAAAAAAAAAAAGAAAAGAAAAAGAAAAAAAGGGTATTATAAAAAACTAATCTACTTAAAAACAGAAACAATATTAAATTTTCTGCCTTTTAATTCTCTAGTTTTTTCTATTTTATGATAGTTTTTTTCTATATTTTTCTCTTGTTTAGGCATGTTTTACAGATTGTGATGTCTTCATTAAATTAAAAACAACTTGCACTTTTCATTATAACTTTTGAATTCATGAATCTATGTAGTAGATTGCAATTTTCTAAATTTGCTTCTATATCACATTTTGCTAATCTATTCATCTGTTGATAGACACCTCAGTTGATTCCATATCTTGTCTATTGTGAATAATGATGCAATGTACATAAAGTTCAGACATCTCATTGGCATACTGTTTAATTTCCATTGGACATATATTCAGTAGTAAGATTACTGAATCATATGGTGTTCTATATTGAGTTTTTTGAGGAAACTCCATACTGTTTTCCACAGTTACTGTATTAATATATATTCCCACCAGCAATGTCCAAGGATTCCTTTTTATTCACATCCTCTCCAACACTAGATATCTTCCTTCTTTTTGATAAATTTCATTCTGTCCTTTCACCTGTTGTTTCCTTTGCTGTGTAGAAGCTTTTTAGTTTGATATAATCCCACTTGTCTACTTTTGCTTTTGTTGCCAGAGCTTTTGGTGGCTTATGCAAAAAATCATTGCCCATACCAATGTCATGGATTTGTTCTCTGTTTACTACCAGTAGTTTTAAAATCTGGGGTCTTACATGTAAATATTTAATTCATTTGAGTTGATTGCTATATATATGGTATAAGATAAGGTTCTAATTCTTTTTTTTTTTTTTGGATGTGAATATCCAGTTTTCTAAGTACCATTTATTGATAAGAGTATCTTTTATCACTGTGTGTTTTTGGCATTGTTTTAGAAAGTCAACTGAATGTAAATGCATGAATGTATTTCTAGGTTTGTTATTGAGTTTCTTTGGCCTATGTGATTGTTTTTAAGCCAATATCATGCTGCTTTGGTTAATATAGCTTTGTAGTATATTTTTAACCAGGTAATATGATGCTTCTGGCTTTGTTCTTTTTGCTGTAGAATGTTTTGTCTATTTGGGAACTTTTATAATTCCATATGAATTTTAGGATATTTTTTCTCTTACCGTGAAAAATGCCATTGAAATTTTGATAAGGATTGTACTGAATGGTAGATCACTTTGGGTAGTATGGATATATTAACGATATTAATTCTTCCTATTCATGAAGACAGGATATCTTTTCATTTATTTATTTTCTCCAATTTCTTTCATTAATGTTTTATAGTTTTCAGTGTACCTTTTTTTTTTACCTCTAAGGTTAAATCTATTCTTAAATATTTTATTTATTTTTGGAGCTATAATATATGGTATTGTTTTCTTGACTCTTTTTCAGATTGTTGTTAGTAAATTAAAAAGCTATAGATTGTGTATTGTTTTTGTATTATGCAAGCTTACTGAATTAATTTGGTAGTTCTTACAGTTTTTTGATAGATGCATAAGATCATGTTGTCAGAAAACAAAGGGAATTTAAGTTCTTCCTTCCTAATTTGAACGCCTCTTATTTTTCTTGCCTGATTGCTCTAACTATTCCAGTATTATGTTAAACATAAGGGCTAGAATGGGTATCCTTGTCTTGTTCTTGATCTTAATGAAAAAGCTATCTTCTTTTCCCTGCCATCTTGCTGATCCCTATCTTACTGGTTACATTTTTTAAATTACCTAGTAATTTACAAAACAACAAAATGGTCAGATCTGAACATTACAGGTCTGATTTAACATTTATGCCACTAAACTCTAACTTTAAATATTTGCAACACCCTTCTTATCTCCTCTGTACTTCTTTGCAGTCTAATTCCTTTCCTGCCTCCTAGATACAATGATTGTTTTGATTAGTATTATTGTGTAAGTGGATATCATGTAGACACTTTTTTGTATCTTTCATTCCAAAAACATTCTTGAGTTTCACTCATTTTGTTTGTGTATCAGCTGTTAATATGTCTGTAGTGCTTACTAGTAAATTTCATTTTATGACTATATTTCAATATGTTTATTCATTTTGTTGCTGACAGATATTTCAAACATTTTTAGTGTATGACTATTTAAAAATAAAGATGCTTTGAATATTTTTGCACAAGTCTTTTTTTTTTTTTTTTGAGTTGGAGTCTCACTCTGTCACCCAGACTGGAGTGAAGTGGCCGCTCCCGGCCACTGCAGCCTCGCCTGCTGGGCTCCGGCGATCCTTCCGCCTCAGCCTTCCAAGTAGCCGGAATTACAGGTGCGCGCTACCACGCCCGGCTGATTTTTTGATTTATTGTAGAGATGAGGTCTCGCTGCCCAGGCGGGTCTCGAACCCGCGGGCTCAGGCAATCCACTCACCTCAGCCTCCCAAAGGCGCGGGATTACAGGCTGAGCCACCGAGCCTGGCTTGCACAAGTCTTTTTGTGGGCATTTGTATTCATTTCTCTTGGGACATCTCTGTCCTTGTCTTCATTTTTGTTGCTTTTGTTGTGGAACTCAAAAACTCATTTTAAATTTTTATGCAGAATCATATGCTCAAGAATAAGCAAAATGCTTAGAAAGCAAAACAAAAAAAAAAAAGAAGAAGAAGGAGAAGGAGAAGGAGGATGACAAAATGAGGAGAAAAAAGAAGAGGAAAAAGAAAAAGAGAGAAAGAAGAAGAAAGAGAGGGAGAAGAAACGAAAGAAAACTCCTGGCCACATAGAAAAATAGACCAATGGAACATAATAGAAATCCAAGAATCAAGTTCTCGTATAAATTAACACATGACAGATACAAATTATCAATATAATAAATGAAACAGGGGAGCTCATTATAGATCTTATAGCCATTAAAGCACAACAAGAGAATACTAGAATGAGATTTTCAAGTTTCAGCACCAAATATAAAAAATGGAAATTTGCATTTGCCCCTGTGATCTGGACAGCTTTTCTATACTTCAAGATTTTCTGGTCAGATCAGTGACCAGAAAGTGGTTTTTTTTTTAATATTAAATAAAGATGTATTCAATATTTGAAAGAACTATGCGACTCAAGAACCAATATGTTCTAAATACCAATGAACAATATTACAAAACTATACATAGGTTAACAATTAATACAAAATACAGCATAAACCAAGAAATGTTCATGTAGTAGAGTATGAAAATGGTATCTATTTAGTTTCAGGTTCCACATTACAACTAACGTTTTAAGAACATTAGCTTGTCAAGTTTTGGTGTAGAATCTGTCTTAGTTCATTTTCTGTCGCTATAACAGAATATCTGAGACTGGGTAATATAAAGAGAACAGAGATTTAATTCTTACAGTTCTGGGGGATGGAAAGACCAAGGTTAAGGGGCTCACATCTAGTTAGATCCCTCATGCTATATCATTCTATGGCAGAAGGCAGAAAGGCAAGAGAGTCAGAGAGCAAGAGAAAGGGATTAGAACTATGTTTTTATCAAGAACACACTCCTGAGACTATAAAGACACTCCTGTGATAATTGCATTCATTCATTTATGTGGGTGGAGCCCTTATGACCTAATCACTTCTTAAGAGTGCTACCTCTCAATACTATTGCTTTGGAGATTAAGTTTCAGATAATTTTGTAATTAAATAATTTTATGTTAAATAATCCTCCTTTTTCTAAGAATATATCAGTGTGAGACTGGATTTTTTAATGTATGTTAACCAAAACAATAGATTTTGATAGATCAAATGCAGAAGGAGTAACAGTAATTGAAGGGATGAGTTAAACACTTAAAAAGATATGCAAAAGTATAAAATGATGCCATACTTCTCATGATTTTTTGTTTCTAAAAATAAGTTATTTTCCTCTAAAGATGTTATTTATATTAACATGTAATATATATATTATTTTTAAATAATTAAAAATGAGTACTTTTAAATTCCTTCCATTTTAATTTCTAGTTTAGTAAATACTGACATATATAATCTACATAAACAAAAACTCTTTGGGATTCTTAATAATTTCAAGAGTATCGGGGATCCTGAGGCTAAAACCTTGAGAACCGCTACCATGGGAAAAAATTCTCACATAAATATAATTACACATGAAAAATGCACATCACAACCCTATTAGTAATAACTAAAAACTGGTTACAAACTGCTTGTTCTCCAGCTACATCGTAGACCATTAAATTGTGGCATAATTGTGTACATTCATACCAAAAGTTAATTTTGCTGTACTGCAATAAAAATAAATAAATTATAGTGGCAGCATTGCTGAATCTAAGAAATGAAATTTAGAACAAATAAGGTATGTTGCTGAAAAGTACATTAGTATGATCTCATATGTAGTTAAAAGCAAAAATAAACAAAACATGATTTAATAATAAGAATATATTTGATAAAAGTATAAGCATAGTCAAGAGAATATTAACCAAAAGTTCAGAATGATGGCTTCTCAGGATCAAGTTATGATTGAGATTGAACCTCCTGGCCAGAGGTCAGGAGCAGAGCCCATCACATCCAATATAATACCTTAGCATTGGGGAAGGTTTGATTCCAGACTACAGCTAATACTACTAGCCAAGCCACCCCAAGGATACCTCGAACCTGTGCAAGTACCCAGCACAGGACCACCAGAGTTGACAATTGAGAAGCTTACCACACCAAGGCTATATATAAGTAAAGGAACCCTACAGTGCCTACATCAGCTCCCTGCTAGCTTCAAAGAAGAGGAAATACTCTATTCAGATGGAAAGGAACCAGAAAAATAATTCTGACAATATGAAAAAATAGAGTTCTTTCACATACCCTAAAGATCACAGACTTTTCAGAAATGAACCTCAACAAAATGAAATTTTTGAACTATCAGAGATAGAATTTAAAAGGTTAATATAAAATTACTCATCAGATTCAGGAGAAAGTTAAAAACCAACATAAAGGAATTTAAAAAACAACAACAGAAAACTCTTCAAGACATATTCTCTAAAGAGATACACACACACACACACACACACACACACACACACACACTCAAACTGAAATTCTGGAAATGAAAGAATTATTTAGGGGAGCACAAAATACAGCAGAAAGTTTTCACAGTAGATTAAAACAAGTAGAGGAAAGGATCTCAGTACTTAAAGACAAGGCTTTTGAATTATCCAGTCAGACAGCCATAAAGAAAAAAGCATCAAGAGAATGGAACAAAGCCTCCAATAAGTGTGGGAGTATGGAAAACATCCAAACTTCAGAATCACTGGTGTTCCTGAGAAAGAAGAAAAAACAATAGGCTTGGAAAAACTATTTAAGGGAATAATGGAAGAAAACTTCCATGACCTTTCCATGGAACCCCCAGAAGATTCACTGTAAAGAGTTTATCTCCAAGCATATAATCATCAGATTACACAAAGTTAATGTGAAGGAAAGAATTTTAAGAGCAGTGAGACAAAAGCAACAAATAATTTAAAATGGCAAACCTATCAGACTAATGACAAACTTCTCAGAATCAACTGTACAAGCCAGAAGGGATTGAGGTTCCATCTTCAATTTCCTTAAACAGAATAATAGTGAGTAAAGGATTTTGCGTCCTGTAAAACAAAGTTTCATAAATGAAGGAGAAATGAAGTCATTCTTAGACAAGTAAACAATGAGAGAATTTGTCACTAGACTGACTCTGCAAGAAGTACTCAAAGTTCTATATACTGAAACAAAAAGTCAAAATTACATGAATAAAAAAACACTGGAAATCATATAACTCACAGGACTATGAAACACCAACACTGTAAATTAAATAGATAAATAAGTAGATAAAGCAAACAGGTAATAACCAGCATGATGTATGAAATAGTACCTTACACATCCTTATTAACTCTGAATGTAAATGATCTCAAAGCCCCCACTAAAAATATATAGACCGGCAGAATGGATTTAAAAAATCACAATCCAAATATCTTTTAACTTCAAGAGACCCATTAAACACACAAAAACTCATAGATTCAAGGTAAAGGAGTGAGGAAAATATTCCATGTTAATGGAAACCAAACACAAGAAGGAATAGCCATTCTCATGTCAGAAAAAACAGACTTTAAATTAACAAGAGTAAAAAAAAGACAAAGATGGTTATTATATAATGATAAAGGGATAAATTCAATAAGAAGATACAAAAGTTTTAAATATATGTGCACCTAACACCAGATCCCCCAGCTTCATAAAAACAATTTTTACTAGACCTAAAAAAAGAGATAGACATTAATACAATAATTGTGGCGACTTCAACACTCCCCTGACACCAATAGACAGATCATCAATGCAGAATATTAACCAAGAAACATTGGGGTTAAACTGAACCCCAGAGAAAATGAAACTAACAGACATCTACAGAGCATTCTGCCCAAAATTACAGAATATATATATTTTTTCCATTAACACATAGAACATTCTCCAAATAGATCATATAATAGGTCACAAATCAAGTCTCAATAAATTCTAAAAATGGAAACCATATCAAGAAACTCAGCCGGGCTTGGTGGCTCAGCTTGTAATCCCAGCACTTTGGGAGGCCTAAGTGAGTGGATTGCTAAGCCTGTGGGTTCAAGACCAGCCCGGACAACTTGGCGATACCTCATCTCTACAATAAAATAAAATGAAATGAAATAAAAAGCCGGGCGTGGAGGCGCACAACCTAAGTTCTGGCTACTCGGAAGACTGAGATGAAGGATCACCAGAGCCCAGAGCGTCAATGCCGGGGTGACCATGAGCATGTATGTGCACCACTGCACTCCAGCCTGGGCGAAGGAGTGAGACTCCAACTAAAAAAAAAAACTTATCAGACTACAGTGGCATAAGACTAGAAATTAATTATAGGAAGGAAGAACTCATGAAACCAAACAAAAACTTGTAAATTAAACAATCTGCTACTGAATAATCCTTGGATCAACAATGAAGTCAAAATAAGAATTTTTAAATTCCTCAAAATGAATGACAACAACAAAACAAGTTATCAAAAGCTCTAGGTTTTGAGCCAAACTTGTGCTCAGAAAAATATTTATAGCATTTAAGGACTAAATTAATAAGATTGAAAGATTGTATATTAGCAACCTAACATCACACTGTTAGGAAATAGAATAACATGGACAGCCAAACCCAAAGCTAACAGAAGGAAAGAAATAATGAAGATCAGAGCAGAGCTAAACAAAATTGAAAACAAACAAACAAAAAAATACAAAGGATCAACAGAACACAAAGTTGGATCTCTGAAAAGATAAACAAAATTGACAGACTACTACTAGCCAGATTAACTAAGAAAAAAAAGAGAAGATTTAAATTAGCTCATAGGAACTGAAACCGGAGACATTGCAACTGATGTGATGGAAATACAAAAGTTTATCTGAGACTATTATGAACACTTTTATGCAAACAAACTAGACAATCTAGTGGAAATGGATAAATTGTGAGAAACATACAACCCCTAAACCATGAACAGGAAGAAATAGAAACCCTGATCAGATGATCAGATGACGAGTAGTAAGATTGAAACAATAATTAAAAGTCTCCCAACAAAAAGTAAAGGACCTGATGAACTCCCAGCCAAATTCTACCAGACTCTCAAAAAAGAATTGGTACCAATTTTACTGAAGGTATTCCATAAGATTAAAGAGGAGGGAATTCTCCTTAACTCATTCTGCAAAGTCAGTATCACCTTGATACCAAAGTCAGGAAAAGAGACAAGAAAAAACAAACTATAGACCAATATTCCTTATGAACCTAGATGCAAAAATCCTCAACAAAATATTACCAAACTGAATTCAACAGCACATTAAAAAAATCCACCATGATAAAGTGGGTTTTATTCCAGAGGTACATGGATGATTCAACGTATGCAAGTCAATATGTGATTCACCACATAAACATAATTTAAAATAAAAATTGTATGATCATTTCAATAAATGTGGAAAAAAGCAATTGATAAAATTTAGCATCTCTTCATGATAAACCTTCAGCAAAATAGGCATAGAGGGAACATTCCTTAAAATAATAAAAGCCATATATGACAAACTTACAGCCAATGTTATCTTGAGCATAGAAAAATTGAACACATTCCCCTGAGAACTGGAACAAATCAAGGATACCCACTTTCACAACCTATTTATCATAATACTGAAAATCTTAGAGCAATCAGACATGAGAAATAGATAAAGGGTACCCAAATTGAAAAAGAAGAAATCAAACTATTTCTGTTTGCCAACAATATGATCTTATACCTAGAGGATTCTAAAGACTACCCAACTGTTGGATTTGATAATTGAATTTGGTAAAGTTTCATGATAAAAAATCAGCACACACTAATCAGTAGCACTGCTGTACATCAATATCAATCAAGCTGAGAATCAAATCAAGAATTCAATTTCATTACAATAGTAACAAAAAGCTACATATATACTAAGAATATATTTAACCAAAGAGGTGAAAGAGCTCTACAAGAAGATCTACAAAATACTGATGAAAGAAATTGTAGAGGACACAAACAAATGGAGAAACATTCAATGCTCATGGATTGGAAGAATGAACATTATTAAGTGACCATGTTACCCAAAGTAATATATAGATTCAACACAATCCCTATCAAACTACCAGCATCATTTTTAACAGAATTAGAAAAAACAATTCCAAAATTCATATGAAATTCGTAAAGGAACCAGAATAGCCAAAGCAATCCTAAGCAAAAAGAACAAAGCTGGAGGCATCATATTACCTAACTAATATCCAGAATCTACAAAGAACTCAAACAAACCAGCAAGAAAAAAGCAAATGATCCCATTAAAAAGTGGATAAATGACATGAACAGACAACTTTCAAAAGAAGACATATGAATGGCCAAAAAATATATGAAGAAATATTTAATATAACTCATCATCAGGGAAATGTAAATTAAAGTTATGATGAGATACCACCTTATATCAGTCAGAATGGCCATTACTAAAAAAATCAAAAAACAATAAATCTTGGCATAGATGTGGAGAAAAGGAAATACTTGTACACTGTTAAAGGGAATTAAATTAGTACAACCGCCATGGAAATCAGTATAGAGATTTCTCAAATAACTAAAAATAGATCTACCATTTGATTCAGCAATCTTACAACTAGGTGTCTATGCAAAGGAACAGAGGTTGTTATAGAAAAAGACTCCTACACTCTCCTGTTCATTGCAGTACAATTCATGATTGCAAAGATGTGGAATCAACCTAAATGCCCATCAACTGATCAATGGATAATGAAAATGAGGTATCTTCTCCTTAATATAAAAATATGAAAAATTTGTATAAAATCTTGTAAACTATTAGTTGTTATGTGTAAATTTGGAAGGTAATTTGGAGGAATTAATAAAAAATGAAATATTTATACTTTTTCCCCAGCCAATTTATATCTATGAGTCTTAATAACACATCCTGTGCATGTACACAAAATGTATGAAAATCAATGTTCTAAGCAGTATTGCTTATAATAGTAGATAATAAAAAGCAACCTAAAGTTTCATCCTAGAAAAATAATTGATTACTTAGTAAAATATTCCATGTTATAACATACTAAGTACTTACAGAAAAGAATGATATGCTCTCAAGTGTGTTGAAATATAAGGACAGCCCAGATATCTTTGAGGAGAAAAAGCAATTTGTAGAACACTATGTATGGTGTGATCTGACTAATGCACAAATTTATGAACATGTACAGTTGAAAGGGAAAAACTGCTAAGAGTATTGCTTTCTGAAGAGGGCAGTATAACCCACAGAGTACATACAGAAAGAATTTTTTTTTTACATTTTACTGTATAAACTTTTTTAATTCTGAAAATTTTACATTGGAAATACATTTGATTAGTGTACATTAAAAATTACAAAAATACTGCTACATAGAAAGGTCAATAATTATAAGAAAGATTTGGAACATTATAAATTAAAGTGGATGGATGAATTGTTTACTAAAGAAATGAAAATATGGAGGATATAATTGAGAACACAATGAATACATTTGAAAAAGAGTAAAAAGATTAGCCTTATATAATATTTTATTAGAATAAACAGCTATAGGAAAAGGTCCCTCAAACTTACTCCCATTACTAAGAACAATGCCATTTTATCTTTGTTGACAAAATTTCACTGTAGCAGTTATTATACTTTTACTAAATACAAGTATAAGAATTACTGTTAATATTCATGTTGCAAATAAGCTATTTTCAGTCCATATTCTGAAAAAAATTAATATGACTGTAGCATATTATATTATAGTAATGATAGGCTAGAATATATATTATTTTGTGTAATATTTAGTACATTTAATTCTCTACCAGTCTTTTGGAATAAATTTCTTCCCATGCAGTATTATTAATTATGTCAGTATCAGACATTTTCACTGCTTAGCATTCTGCAATGAGCTAGGAAGATCCTTCAATAAGGTTAACTTTCCCTCAGGATTACGAATTTCATTAGAAACTAACAGCAATTAAAATATATCTGAGAGAAGTTAGTGACATCTATATTGAGATAATGGAAACAGTGAGATGTCTCCATTAATCTACTGGCTAAGTGGACATAAGGATGATAGGAAAACAAGAAATGTATTTTTGTTATTTCCTTTCACATATACACATCCAAATCTGTAAATGATTAATTCTGAACCTACAGGAATAAAACAATCTTTTATAGTTCTGATTCTACCAAGCAGATATTTTCACTCTACGGCATTTTTATTGTTGCTAGTCCTTTCTGATATTCTAAATCTGAGAACACGATAATTTATTTCATCACATATAAGAAAAAGAGTTATTTATTTTTATCATCCTTCAAATGATATCAGAGAGAATTTAAAATACTTTGGCATTTTCATATTTTATGTGAAATGTTCCTAAATATTCAATAAAAGATTCCAGAAAATTGGTGCTGATGATTGAAACTACACATGCATTTTTGAAATAAGTGAAATATAAAGTTTATCTTTAAAAGTAAATAAACAGGCTGGATGCGATGACTCAGCCTGTAATTCCAGCACTTTGGGAGGTCTAGGCGAGAGGATTACCTGAGCCCGGGGGTTTGAGACCAGCCTGGGCAACTTGGTGAGATCTCATCTATACAATAAATAACAGAAAATCTAGCTGGGCTTGGTGGCATTGCATCTGTAGTTCCAGTTACTTGGAAGGTTGAAGAGGAAGGATTGCCTGAAGCAAGGTGAGGTTGCAGTGGCCATGAGAATGCTACTGCACTCCAACCTGGGCAACAGAGTGAGACTCCGACTCAGAAAAAAAAAAAAGTAAATAAATAACTACTTAAAAATCCTTCTGCCGGGCTCCGTGGCTCAGCCTGTAATCCCGCGCCTTTGGGAGGCTGAGGTGAGTGGATTGCCTGAGCCCGCGGGTTCGAGACCCGCCTGGGCAGTGAGATCTCATCTCTACAATAAATCAAAAAATCAGCCGGGTAGGGTAGCGCACGCCTGTAATTCTGGCTACTCAAAAGGCTGAGGCGGAAGGATCGCTGGAGCACAGCAGGTCTAGGCTGTGGTGGCCAGGAGCGGCCACTGCACTCCAGCCTGGGCGACAGAGTGAGACTCCAACTCAAAAAAAAAAAAAAAAAATCCTTCTGCAGTGTTCTAGTCAGAATATTGAAATGGGCTCAGTTTTGTTTGTGGGTGACATATCATACCCCCGTGCTTGAGTATACTACAGGTCCTGTGAAGCTTAGACCTTAACAATTCTATTTCTGATCTTCTAGAAAGTATCTAGTATCAAATTACTCAGTTACCTTAATAATAGAGCAAAGTAAGCTAACCAATTTAGGCCCTTTATAAGATGACAGCTTGGCACTGCATGCTGGAGAGGAAGAAATGACCCAGTCAAATGACGTTAAGTAACTTCAGAGGCAGAGGTAAATCCTGGGTCTTAAAGCTTATACAAATTAAGAAGACTTTTTAAGAAAAAGAATACAAAGCTATAAATATAAAATTAGATGTAAAAGCAAATATTTAATTTGAATGAGAAAAAATCACAATAAATTATAAAATTTTTAATAAATACCATAAACATTATAAAAATCCAGAAAAATTGCCTACATTGGTATTTGCCATATCTTTATTATAATTTTTTCCTAAAGTTTTTAGTGCATAATCTGGTTGCCTCATTATTATAGAATAAAAATATAATTCAGTTTTCCCCCTAGCTGATTGATCAAAATTTATATTTTATTATTAATATTTGGCATACATAAAACATTCACTCCCCCTATATTCACATCATGTATGTGGTTTTGTTTGGGCCCTAAACAGATACAAATTCTGATTTAATTTTGCTTAATTACAGTAAAATAAGGATAATCTGTTTATAATAGTATATGCTATATTTGAAGAATATTTCTGACAAGAGAACATTCATTTTAACAAGGTACTAAAGATAAAATTCTCTACTTAAAATTTTGCATATCTGATAATTGGAAGAATGTTACAGACTCCATATGTACTCATGCTTCTAGTGATATAGTAATATTTATTTCTGATGCTCTATCTTTTAAATCAAGTAATAGCAATTGCCACTTTAATTAAGGCAAAAATAATCTTGATTTTAGATATCATCCCCTACTTTTTCTTAAAATATTTTTACCTGCTAGTCTTTTCAGGTTACATTTATAGCTACCATGTAATGAACATGAACTAAAATAGTTCCAGAACTACTGCTACTAGTTGGTAATGAGAATTCATAAAATATGAAGCAAAACTATGTAATTTAGGCAAATACATTTGCAGATTGACCTCCAGTAGGAAAGTAATTCTTTCCTCCAAAGACTATAAAACAGTCAAGCACAGACGATTGGTATCAGCTAAAATACAGCTCTTAAATGTTGGAGTGTTTCACTTCAGCATTATTGAAAACTCTCATCCTGTAGAACATGGAACATATGCTGAAAGGGATATAAAGTGAAGTCCCTCCCCACTCCCCAAATTACCAAAACCGAAGCAAAACAAAAACCAACCAAACAAACAAAAAATAGTACTGAGAATATCTGTATTAAAGGAAAGGTCCCAGAGGACAAAACACTGACTCTGAACCCCATGATGGGTGAGTTGCAGTGTAGCCAACCTGCTGCCAGATAGCACACCCACACCCTGGCTAATGATGCCATGTCAGAAACTCAGCATACTTACCCAGCAGGGAAGATGCAATGATCATGAAGGTGGTTTTCCCAGGACGAGGCTCTGGATGTGCTGTTCCCTATGATTTCCTCAAATGGGAGAAACTAGACTGCATAGCTTGTGGTAATGGGTGACTGTGTTTGCACTTGCCCCTGTAAAAAGAGAGAGGGGGGAGAGAGAGAGAGAGAGAAAGAGAAGGAGCTTAGCATTGACCTCATGTGGTTGGTGGCTGGTAGGTTGGGCTTTCAGCAGTGGCAATAGACATACAAATCTTGTTGAAAAGACAGCTAGATTGAGGAGGCCACACATCACTTCCATCCCTGATGGATATTGTGAAAATAGCTCCATAAATTGTCCATTGTTTGGTTGATAACATATCATATTCAACAGGACAGCACCAAATATTTGAGTTGTATGCCAGTTGGTACCATCATGAGTCCCCAACAGACCACTGTACTCTTTGGTTTTTCTGAGTGAGAAGATATATGTGAATTGTGAGTAACTTACTGCTATACTTTCTAGACAGTAAAGGTATCACAGTTGGAGGTGATGTTGGATGAGTTATCACAACAGTGGAGATATTTTCTTTAAATATACAAATGGTTATTAGATAGAAACCCTACAGATAGTAAAGTTATTTCCATATCCAGAATAGTTGCATACCAGGAGTCATTTTCTCTAATAAATGTGCTGATTTTCTCTTATAAAAAGGTACCATATTCTAAGCTACAGCTGAGATTAGCATCACCTTGGATTAAGTTGGCAATAGTTCACTGCCGTTCGCATGGGACCTATCTGGCTTCTGCACCAGCCAAATGGACGTGTTAAATGGTAAGAATTGCCCCCAGAAACTTTCAGGTTTTCCATGGTAGCACTAATCTCAGTAATATAAAAGGAATGTAGCATTATTTTTGACTTCCTGATTTTGTAAGGAGGTTGGACAGGGATCTGGTTGCAGTCTTCCACTTGATCCTCTGTATCACGATAGTCTTCTTGCCATGAATCAGGGAACCAACTTGGAATTTCTTATCTTTTATCAAGTACAGTAACCCCCTCCTACTTATCTGCGGGAGATACAGTCCAAGTCCCAAACTGGATGCCTGAACCATGGATAGTTCTGAACACTATATACATCATGCACCATGTAACTAAATTAAGATAAATGAAAGACTGTGTATTTGACAGTGGTCCCATAAGCTTACAATGGCACTGAAAATTCCTGCTGCCTAGTATTTACTATGCTATACATTGTATTATTATTCTAGAGTGTACTCCTTCCACTTATTTTTTAAAAAGTTAACTCTAAAACAACCTCAGGCAGATTGTTTAGGAGGTATTCCAGAGAAGGCATTGTCATCATAGGAGATGACAGTTCCATGAGTGTTATTGCCCCTGAAGACCTTCCAGTGGGACAAAATGTGGAGGTGGAAGACAGTAATATTGATAACCCTGAACTTGTGTAGACCTAGGATAATATGTGTTTGTGTCTTAGTTTTTTACAAATAACTTTAAAAGTAGAAGAAAATAAAAAAGCATTAAAAATAAAAAGTTTATAGACTATAAACATAAAATAGAAAATATTTTTGTGCAGCTGTACAATAAGTTGGTTTTAAGCTAAGTGTTAGTACAACAGAGTAAAAAAAAGTTAAAAAAAATTAAAAATGTATAAAGAAGCCACAGTAAGCTAAGGTGAAATTTATCACAGAAAAATTTTAAATAAATTTTGTATAACCTGAGTGTACAGTATTTACAAAGCCTACAGTAATATCTTAGCCATTCGCATTCACTCACCACTCACTCATTGATTCGCTCAGAACAACTTTTAGTCCTTCAAACTCCATTCCTGGTAAGTCCCCTATATAAATGTACCATTTTAATCTTTTATATCATATTCAAGGGTGAAACACAAATGCCCATAAACCCACAATTACCTTTTGAAGGGCAGGACCCTTGTAGTGCAGGCTTCCCTTACTAGCTAAGTGTTCTAGAAACCTGTCAGTATCAGTGTACCAGCTAGCATTGTTGTGAGAAGCTGCATTCAGCTTCAGTGAGTTTTTTTTGGAGATTCTTTCTATACATTTTCCCATTTCATGATGGGTGATTTCCGAGCACACCTGCCCACACTGCACTGAAAGTTCAGCAGTTTTTGGCCAAAAATGGCATGACCCCCATGTCCCACCCTCCCTTTTCACCCAATCTTGTCCCAGGTGACTTTTTGTTTGTTTGTTTCCCTGGATGGAAAAAGTCCTCAAAGGGAAACACTTTGCCAATGTAGGGGAGGTGAAACAAAAAACTGCAGAAGCACATCAAAATTTATAAGTACAAAAACTGTTTTGAGCGGTGGAAAAAGTGTTTCAATAGGTGTATTTCATCAAACGGAGAGTACAAACAGAAAGTGGCTAAAGCTTAAACATGTAAGAATAAATACACAATTTTTTATAAATAAATTCCAGTTTTTCAGGAGTCCCCCTGGCATTATTATGTCCTTTTATATGTCTAGACATGTTTAGACACACAAATACTTACCATTGTGATATGATTACCTGCAAGATTCAGTAAATAACATGTTCAGGTTTATAGCCTAGGAGGAATGGGCTGTACTATGTAGCCTATGTGTACTATATAAACATCTAGGTTGGTGTAAAAGCACTCTATGATGTTCCCATAACTATGAAATCACCTAATGATGCATTTCTTAAAACATGCCCCTACTGTTAAGCAAGGTAAGACAGTACACTGCTTTTACCCAAGACAAATGAAAACATATGTTCATTCAAAGGCTTTTACATGGCTGCTCAGATCAACTTTATTTGTCATGGTCACAAACTGGAATCAATCCAAATGTCCATCAAAAGGTAAATAGAATAAACATATTATGGCATATCTATACAATGGGATTCTATTTGGCAATATACTATTAATAGATGCAACAACATGGACCAATATTAAAATGATTATGCTGAATGATTCTATTTATTCTAGAAAATGCAAACAAATGTATAATGACAGAAAGCAAATCAGTGGTTGCCTTAGGATGAGCAAGAAAGGCAAGAGAGTTTACAAAGGGACACATAGAAACTTTTGGGTTTGTTGGTTATCTTCCTAACCTTGATTATCATGATAGTGTCATGGGTATATACATTTGTCAAAACATTACATTGTATATTTTAAATAAGCACACTTTATGTATATTAATTATACTTCAGTAAAAATATGTTAGAAATATTTTAGGAACTAAATTTTAGAGCCATATTTGGATCACTATACCACAAAATGTTAAAATTAAGATTTTTAATATTAATGAAACCTATTCAACAGCATTTTCTTACTAAAAATCATTGTAATATATCTTTATTGAGCACTAAATGTTGTCTAAAAGTAAAACAGAGTGCTTAAATTACAATGTTTTATTTAGCTCTATCTCATACTCTAAATGTATATTTGTGTGCATTTAATAAAGTACAGTTGTACATTTATATAGTTCATAAACTTGAAAATGCTCATACATTAATGTTGTAGTACTTTTTTAGCTAATGAAAGTGAGAGTTTAAAAGGCATCAGAGTCTACTGCTTTAACAATGCAAAACTATTATGGTAAAAGCAGTTGGGATAATGTGAAGCTTCAAAGTGTATGCAGGTAGGCAAGTACAGTTTGCAGGCTCGATACAGAATACAGCTTTAATAGACTCAAGCAACAAATCTGACTCTAAAGGTAGACCTCTGTTAACATCTACTGAAAACCAGCCTGTTTTTCATTTAGCTACACCAAAAGTTAATATTTTCCTTCTATTACTGTCTTGATCAAAGTTATTCTGAACTTTTCTGTTTGTACAAGCAGGTATTTTTTCTAACCAGCAAATCCCATTCCCCGGTGTAGTTTATATTAGACTCATGTTCTTCTGATTCTGCTCTTCTACTGTGCCCTCTTTCTTGTCTACTTACCTATCTCTAAATTATATACCTTAGGTTCATTTGAACCAGATCTCCTTCATTTGCCCCTCCATTTCTTTACTCTGCTGTCTGTCCCAGGAGGCTGACTTGGATAGATTATGCCAGGTTTCCTTTCTTTTGAACACACAGAGAAACAAAGGTTCATGGTAACAATGAAGGTGTCCCTTTTAACCTACACATACTTATGAATATGACTGATGAAGAATCTAATGTTTGCAGAATTGCATCCTTGGATTAACATTCATTTACTCTAGTTCTCTTATGTTTAGATACAGTGGAAACTGATTTGGGCTTGGTACATCTGGTCAGACCTTTGGATGAGGCTGAGAACTCTCAATTTCAACATCCACCACTTGGAAACCTACCTTACCTATGGAACAGCTTTTTCATTCTGTCTATTGTAACCAAACCTTCTCTGTCTGAAGACTTTTCACTGACAACACCTGGTAGTCACCTCATAGGTTAGTGATAGTTCACTATCTCTCATTGCCTCCAGCTTCAAAATAGAGTTAAAGGAGAAGTATGAGTTTTGATTTGGGAAAAGAAGACTACACACAAAAAGAGTTTTTTGTTTTTGTTTTGTTGTTTAACTCTGCTATATAAGTCAACAGGAATCTGAGCATATGGAGAACCCTAACAGTGTGATGTCAAGTGGGATGAAAAGTAAGTTTCAGAGGGGTTGGCTCATTAAAATAAGTGCACTTTTCCAGGATTTGGAATTTAATGTGTTCTTTGGGAATGATGGTAATAGTCAGGTTTGTTGGTTAATTGAAGCCTGGATTTAATGATAGCATACGTTTAATATAGTCAACATACAAGAATTTCCCTGACACATTACAGAAGAAAAAAATCCAGAATAATCTAATGGACAGGATATATCACATAGGAAGGTGTGAAAGTATGAATATCCAGACCTGTTGAGTCATTCCCTAAGCAAAGGATGATACCTTCACTCATTCACTAGTGAAGTGGCACCAGCTTCCTTGAAAAGTACTATGTGAGCTGTCTGCTGTAAGCCAGAGATTATAATGGAGACAGCGTATATTTCAGCAGGAGAAATAGGTTCTATGATCTCAAAAGAAGAAAACGGGATCTCAGAGTGGTAGAAATGGATGAACTGAACTATAAAGGGTGAATGCAATTACCCTGAAAAACTTCAGGGACCAAGGGGTAAACAGAACATTTTGACATTGAGAAAGTAATACCAATAGCTAATTCATTGCTGACGTCCCTAGAAACTCCTAAGGATAATTAAGCTACAAAGTTGCTACTTTGTATATAAATTTTCAAGAAATTCTGGGTCTGATAGGCAGAAATCTAATCTGAATTGCTGCAGAAATAACTTACAGCTTCTTAGCGAGTTTTCACTGCTCAGTCAATTCACAAGTTTTCAACATGTCAAGTAAAGACTAAGTTTCACAACCAGTCCCAAACCTTTCCTAAAGATACCTATAGCCATTAATTAGGGAAGCTATAAATGGGAGCAGAAAAATGTCCAGGGCTCCAAGAATTTTTAGATACTGGTTGGAAAGGCATTCATCCTTGGAGACTCATAAGAACACATCAGTTCAGCTGTCAGAGTGGAGGGCTATGAGAGCCAAAAGCAAATGAAATAGATTGACCTTGGCCAAATCTGTCTCACAGTTGGCCCAGTGAGACTGCAGATCTAATCTGTAGTTAATTCTACAGAACCAAAATGATTAGGGAAGAAATACATAGCAGTCCCCATTTATCTGTGGCTTTGCTTTCTGTAGTTTCAGTTACTCACAGTCAACCATGGTCCCAAAATTTGTGAGTACTCACATGTTCATTGCAGAACTGTTCACAATAATAGAACCAAAGTAAGTGCCCACCAACGACTGACTGGATATAGAAAATGTTGTATTTGAACACCATGGAATATTACACAGCCATAAAAAAAGAATGAAATCATGACTTTTGCAGTACATTGGATGGAGCTGGAGACCATTATCCTAAGTAAATTAACTAAAGAACAGAAAACCAAACATCATATATTCTCATTTATACGCAGGAGTCATATGACCAAAACAGATGGGATGACACTGGGGACACCAAAAAGAGGGGAAGCAAGAGGAGGTTTAGGGTACAGAAATTTACCTGTTGGATATATATAACGTTCACTGGACAGATCCAGTACTCACCACTATACAGTATATCCATGTAGCAAACATGTACTTGCACCCCCTGAATCTAAAGGACAATAAAGCAATTTATTACAAATAGTATCATACAATAAGATATTTTGAGAAAGACACCACATAACTTTTATTATAGTATATTATTATAATTGTTCTATTAGTTATTGTTTTTAATCTCTTCCAGTACATAATTTATAAATTAAATTTTATTAGAGGTATATATGTAGGAAAAAACAGTATGCACTTATTTGCTATCCATTTATTTCATTTGGTAAAGTGCCTGATCAAAGTTTTTGTCCACTTTTTGTTTGGTTGTTAGTTTTCTTATTATTTATTCCATGAGTTATTTACATATTTCACATAAAAGTCCTTTACCCAATATGCAATTTACAAATTTTTTCAGTCTATGCCTTGCTGTTCATTTTCTTTCAAATGACAGACAGTTTTTATTTTAATGTGGTTCAATTTATCAATTTTTAAAAATCTTTTGAATCATGTTTTTGGTATTGTATCTAAAAAGTCATTGCTTTACCCTTGGTAAAAAAAGATTTTCTCTTGTATTTTCTTTTAGAGCTTTTATAGTTTTAGATTTTACTTTTAGGTCTGTAATCCATTTTGTATTCATTTTTGCATATAATGTAAAATATAGATTAATTTTTAAAAAATAGAAATATTCCTTTATTCCAGCATTTTTTTTTTTTAGAGAATACCTTTAATTATTACCTTTGCACTTTTGTGAGAAATAAGTTGTGCAGGTATACATGGGTCTATTTCTGAGTTTTCTACTGATCCCACAGATTTGTCTATTTTGAGACCAATAGCACACTACCTTGTAAGTTTTAAAGACAGTATTAGTCCTTCAACTTTGTTATTTGTAAAAGTTGCTTTGCTGTTCTTCTAAGTCCCCTCCCTTTCACTATGAACTTGAAAATCAGCTTATAAATGTCTACAAAAAGCTTTTTGGGATTTGATTGATTATTGACTATTTAAATCAACTTGGGGAAGGAGTAACATTTTAACAATATTGAGTATTTCAATAAATAAATGCTGTTTAAACATATTAAAGTAAGTTTGGGATCTTTCACTTCTGTGTTGACAAGGGATATTATAGTATAGCTTATTTTCTTTTAATGTCATTGTCTAGTTATGGTATCAGAGTAATATTAGTCTCATAGACTAATTTGGAATGAAGTCTCATTTTTTTAATGTTTTTGAAGATTTTGTGTAGAGACAATATTATATGTTTCTTTTTTTTTGAGTTGGAGTCTCACTCTGTTGCCCAGACTGGAGTGCAATGGCCGCTCCCGGCCACCGCAGCCTCGACCTGCTGGGCTCCGGAGATCCTTCCGCCTCAGCCTTCCAAGTAGCCAGAATTACAGACATGCGCTACCATGCCCGGCTTATTTTTTAATTTATTGTAGAGATGAGGTCTCACTGCCCAGGTGGGTCTCGAACCCACGGGCTCAGGCAATCCTCATCTCAGCCTCCCAAAGGTGCGGGATTACAGGCTGAGCCACCGAACCTGGCTATATGTTTCTTAAATGTCTGCATAAATTCACCAGTGAAACCATCCGGGCCTACAGTTTTCTTGGTCTGATGTCTCCTAATTACAGTTTAAAAAAATACAGATACAGGTCTTTACAGAGTATCTATTTTTTGAATAACTTATCGTCCTTTTACAATTTCTTCTTAAAGTTTTTTCTGATAGTTATTTGTCTTTTCTCCTTCTTTTTCTGATTAGTTTGACTAGAGGTTTATGAATATTATTGATCTTCAGAATGAAACAACTTTTGGCTTCAGTGATTTTACTTAATGTCTTTCTATTTTTTAAAAATTGATTTCTGCTTAGGTCTTTATTATTTATTTTCTTTTGCTTACCTTGGGTTTAATTTGATCTTTTATTTTAGTTTATTAAAGCAGAAACTGAATTTTTTTATTTGAAGTTTTCTTTCCTTCTTAAATATAGTTAAATACTATAAATTACCCCCTAATTATTAGTTGATATCAAGATTTCTCAATAGAGGCATTGTTAACATTTTGGGGCCAGATACTGCTGTATTAGGAGCTGTCCTGTGCATTGTAAGATGTTTAACAGAATTCCTGCTTCCAACTGACTAGAAGCCAGTAGCATCTCTCCTCTACCCTACCACTGTGATGGCTACAGACATTGTTAAATGTACCTTGGGGTGGAGGGGGCAAAATTACCCCGATTAAGAATCGTTGATTTAGGTGCATCTCATAAATTTTGGCATATTGTATTTCCATTTATGTTAAGCCCAAAATATTTTACAAGTTCTCCTTTTGTTTATTTATTGATACATGGGTTTAGCTTAAAAACATTTGGATATTTTTACAGAGATCTTCTGGTTATTAGTTTCTGATTTAATTTCATTGTGGTCAGAGAACATGATTTTTATGATCTGAATTCTTTAAACTTTAATAAAGGATATGCCCAAAATATGGTCTGTTTTAGTAAATGTTCCTTGTGTACTTTAAAATAATGTATATTATATTTCTGATGAGTGAAGTATTCTATAGATGTCAAATAGGTCAATTTGATTGATAGTGTTGTTCAAATCTACTATATACTTACTAATATTCTCTATAGTTCTATTATTTATTAAAAGAAGGTTGTCAAAATTTCCAACAATAATTGTAGATTTATCCATTTATCCTTACAGTTCTAACTATTTTTTTCATATATGCAAGCTCATGGCCACCCCAACATCAACTTCCTGGGCTCAGGCAATCCTTCCACCTCAGCCTTCCAAGTAGCCAGAACTACCATGCCCAGCTATTTCTTTTTTTTTGACTATTGTAGAGATGCTCAAGTTGCTCAGTCTGGTCTCCAAACCCTGGGCTCAGGCAATCCTCTCACCATGGCCTCCCAAAGTGCTAGGATTATAGGCTTGAGTCACCATGCCCAGCTTAAAGTGTCTTTCTCATCAAAAACATATAGATAAACTCTGCTTTATTATCTAACATGCCAATCTCTGTATTTTATTTACATATTTACAAAATTTCCACATTTCCACCTGCTATAATTTTAATTCTAGCTAAGGTACTTCCTTTAAAATTTATTGAAGTTTAGGTAGCTATAGATAAATTCTTTAAATTTTTTTTATAACTGTAAAAGTATTTTGCCTTCACTTTCAAAACATATTTTAACTGGGTATAAAAGTCTGGGCTGACGGTGTTTTACTTTCAGTATTTTAAGGATTTTACTTCATTCATTTATGCCTTTGAATATTTCTAATTAGAAACCTACCATTATTCTTGTCCTTGTTCTTTGGTACCTAACATATCTCATTTCTCTGTCTGCTTTTAGAATTTTTTTCTTTATCATTGGTTTTGAGTCATTTGCATATGATGTTTTTTGGTGTGATTTTCTTCATATTTTTTAACATATACTTGACATTTATAGAGATTACTGGATCTGTGCATTTCTATTTTTTCTCAAAATTTTCCTGTCATCGAATTTTCATTTCTGCTTCTCTCTCCTATCTTCTTTTGGGACTCCAATATGTGAATTTTATGCTGCTTGAAATTGTCCCTCAGATTAGCAATGATTTGTTTCTTTTCCTCACTGTTTTTCATTATAAGTGCTTCTATTGTTATGTCCTTAAATTCACCAATATTTTTTTCTACAGTGTCTATTCTGCTGTTTATCCCATCTAGCTTATTTTTCATCATGAGCATTGTTTCCATTTCCAAAGGTTTTATTCCGGTTAAAAAATATATCTTACATGTCTCAACTTAAATTTTCAACCAATAGAACATAGTTATAATAATTGATGTTATTTTCTGCTAACTCTAAACATCTCTGACAGTTCTGGGTCACTTTCTTTTCTTTTCTTTTCTTTTTTTCTTGAATTGGAGTGCCACTTTGTTGTTCAGGCTAGAGTGCCATGGCACACTCACAGTCACCACAGCCTCAATCTGCTGGTCACAGGTGCTCATTACGCCTCAGCCTTCCAAGTAGCTGGAACCACAGGCATGTGCCACCACGCCCGGCAATTTTTTTATTTATTATAGAGACAAGGTCACACCATGTTGCCCAGGCTAGTCTCGAACCCCTGGACTCAGGCAATCCTCTCGCTTCTGGCACCCAAAATGCTGGGATTACAGGCATGCGCCACCATGCCTGGCTAGCTCTGGGTCACTTTCATTTCATTAATTTTTCTTTTTTTTTAAATAGGTTGCATCCTGTTTCTTTGTGTGCTGAATAATTTTTTATTGGACATAAGAAATTATAAACTTTCTATGTTGAGTCCTGTATATTTTATATTTCTCTAGATATTCTTGAATTTATCTCTATGATGTAGTTTAGTTTGTTGAAAACAGTCATTCTGATGAGGCAGTTTCTAATTTGGGATCTGAGCACACTATTTGCCTTTTCTGAGACAAGATTCTAGTGAGTGCTCTAATGAATGCACTGTTAAATTATGACATTTTCCAGTCTGACTGGTGAAACCATTAATGTTTCCACTCCTATATGAGCATTGGCTATCATTCCTTCTAATCCTTTCAGAAGATTCTTTCCTGGAAGTGGGTGGATTCCTCACATACATTCACTAATAAGTATTTTGCTAATCACTTGAAGATGTATCCTCTGCAGATCTTTGGAGTTCTTTCACTTTTCACATGCCAGTCTTACTTACAAATAAATTAAGGTACCAGTAACAATTCATATGCAATACATTAGAAAAGCCTGATTTCTTATTTTAAAATTTAAAATATGCAATTAAAGTGTCTTGTATTTTAGTCCACATCTCACAGCCCAGAGAGGATTGGCTTGGCTTTAAATTACATTAAATTAACAAGCTACAAGAAAGGAGAGAGTTTGATTCCTGAGGTCATAACTACTGAGTAATGGAAGCAAAGACAGACCACTCAAGCAACTACTGTAGCAATGAGAGACTTCAAGAAAAAAACTTCTGAGAGTGGAAGATATATATATTATTCTAAAAAATGCAAGCTTATGTATTTATTGGAAAACATATACAAATATCTTATAAAAGAAAACTCCTTGCCACTTAATGAGTAAGACCAAGAATATGCACTTTTCTGCACCAGGAAACTCCTATACACAGATATATTAATCAATATATTAATGGGGTTGAAGTTCTGCTGTCAGCAGGCCTTGTCAGTCAATGAAACATGCCCAGATAGGTAAAGACATCAATAATTACTTTTAAAAAGTAGATTTTAGATGGAGTTCTGGTAAGATGGCAACGGCCTAGGTGGACTTGTGAGATTCTCCGAATGTGAGTTCCCAAAAAGACTCTTACTTTTCTTCCCCCCTCCCCCTGCCCACCACCAGTCGCACTGGTCCAAGGCCCAGGAACCTTTGGTCCCACACAGGGCCGGATATTGTGGCCCCTGGCTGCTGCTGCTCCACCATACGTGGCTCCCACCTGTGCAGGAGTCTCGGGTCTTGGCTCCTCCCTGGTTACATCATTTCTCGCCCAGCACCCAGCACCAAGCCACTGGTCACTCAAGGAGGCTCTGGGTGCCCGTCCCTCAGAGACACTGGTCCCATTTCTGTCTGAAGTACCCTGTGGGGGGCCCAGGGCCACTCTTGCTGCTCACCACCTGTCCTTTGGAGCTTTGGAGATCTGGAGCTCTGGGCCCACCCTGGCTGAGGCACTCAACGTACGACCCTGTGCTTGGGGACCCAGACAAGCAGAGAGAAAAGATCCGCAAAAGTAAACTGCCACCTCGGCCATTCTCCAGGCAGAGATTTGCATTGCCCCACCCACCTATCAGCAGCCCCCACCTCGGTTCCTAAGTTAACATCGCTAAACAGGAGATAAAGCCCCACCAAGCATCGCAAACCTCCCAGGCAGCAGGCTAAAAATAACAAACCCAAACTTCAAGTAAATCTAGCTGCCTGCAACAAAAAACAAAGGGAAGAGGCTGGAGATCAGAGCTGAAGTGACTTTAGACACACAGGAAAGTTTCCAGAGCTAGTCTGATCTCTTATTTTGACTTTTGATTTTATCATTTTGCCTGTTTGTTTTGCTCACTTTTGTTTGCTTTCTCACTTACACTGTTTCATGATTTTTTTGGTCTATCTCTGTAGCTACCAGTATTATTTAGGGAATCTTTCTTATGTGTTTTTTTTTCACTTCTCCCCAGCCTTGTGTCTCTTTCTCACCTGTTAGTTGGTATGTATGTCTGTTTTCCCTCTCACTCTTCTCTCTTTCTAACTTCCAATTGACCTCCCCCTTCCCCCATTATTTCCCTCTTTTGTACCTCCTTTTAATCCAGGGACCAAACCTACATACCGCTGCACGGACAGATTGTAAGGCAGTGGGAAATAGGTTCTAGTGTGCTCATACACGTGTTGGTGGATGCTAGAATCAGCATATAGATTCTGAATCATAGCTGCCCCCTCAATTAAACCTCAAAACTGCAAATAGTATAGCCTGCAACTCACACTCCAACCTCAAAAGTGAACAAAGCCAGAGGACCCTCATAAGGAAGAACAGGATAT